>NC_034610.1:51176762-51181324 GCF_900095145.1 Mus pahari | reverse complement strand
TTTTGGGCCTGGTGGTCGACTTCTCTGTCTCCTGCGTGAGATACGAGTCCACCCAGAGCTCTGCCATTAAAGTACCTCGTGTGTTTACATCAAGAAGGCTTCTCTGTCATGTTTCCCTTAGACGCCCTGACTCCCATGACCTGAGGACACGAGGGAGTTCCTCACGAGGGGGTCCTACATCACCATGTTTGCTACCATGGTGATAATGGACTAAACCTCTGAAACTGTAAGCCAGTCCCAATTAAATGTTTTCCTTTATAAAATTTGCTGTGGTTAAATTGTCTTTTCATAACAATAAAACTCTAACTATGACACCAAATATCAAGCATTTGTTCAGCGAAGAGCAGAGAATCTTTCAGATGAAGGGCAAAGGGGCTGGGTAGTAGTATTAGGATGAGAGAAAAGAACAGGCTAGATATTATGGTTTATGCCTGTAATCCCAAATATGGAAAGTAGAAACAGAAGGACAAAGAGTTCAGGGGCAGCTACAATCAATATAATAGAGTTCAAGGTTAGCTTGGGCTATATCAGATCTCCATAAAAAATCTTAGGAGGGAAGATGAAATATATTTTCTTAATACACTTATGAGCTACAGGCTGCTGGAGCAATTCTGCTTATAGTTTCCATTCCAATAAAGGGGGGGAAGGGCATGCCCCTCACAACTCCTTTCTCGTACCATATCCACTTTTTTTTATAAGTTCTAGAACCTAAAAATAAATGTTTTTCATTTCTTTATGAAGTGTAGCATGTTTTAATTACTCACAAATTCCTACATGTGACTGGAGTTACAATTTTGATAATAGAGTAATGGTATGCAATATTTCATTTAAAAAACAGATATTGAGAGATAAATAGCATTTCTTACCATTTGAATAGATCTTGTTTTTTTTTTTAACTTCAAACAATTTCTTTTTTTTTCTTTTAAAAATATATTTTTTTAATTTTTTTATTATTTTCTTTATTTACATTTCAAATGCTATCCCGAAAGTTTCCTATACCCTGCCCCCCACCTCTGCTCCCCTACCCACCCACTCCCACTACTTGGCCCAAGCCTTGCCTTGTACTGGGTCATATAAAGTTTGCAAGACCAAGGGGCCTCTCTTCCCAATGATGGCTAATTAGGCCATCTTCTGCTACATATGCAGCTAGAGACACAATCTCAGGGGGTACTGGTTAGTTCATATAAACAATTTCTTTAGAAATAAAACAGAGCCCCTAAATACCAGATTAACACTCTCTCTGCTTTTTCCTCCTCCCAATGAGTCCTGTAGCTGGTATTTGCAGACTCATTTCTGTGAGTGTTGTAATCTAAGTCAATAGATCCCTTTATTTTGTAATTTGTTTTGTGACTTCTGTGATCATGTAAATCTCCAGCCTTCTAGTTAGAGCATATTTACAGCTGTTCATTTTCTTCTTTATACCCATCAGTTCTCAATGCAAACTCTGTTATTGCAATTTATAAGATGACAATAGATGCTACTCTTTCAACACTTTTGGGAATATATTCAGTGGTACATTTGTAGATACACAGTGATATCAACACATCTGCCTGTCTTTCTCAGTTGGAACATACAGAAACTCAGGGTATTGATGGTTGCTGTGCAGTGTAAATGCTGCCTTCAACACCCCTGAAAATGGGCTAAACCAAATGCTACATGTGTGAATTTATGATACTCACTTATGTAGAATAGTTTAACTACTGATTCTCCCAATGAGGAGATATAATCACTGAAGATTGTTATATCTAGAAGTTTTAAAATTCAAGCAAATAAATTTCTGAAAACCCTCTTTTTTTTTTTTTTTTTTTTTTTTTTTTTTAAGATAGAGGTTGCCCAGGTTGATCCAGAAGTTAGAAGTTATTACATAGCATATAGATGGCTTTGAACTCTGATCTTTCTGCCGCTACCTACCAACTGCTAGCATTGCAACTATATGCCACCCTATTTGGCTGAAATTATCTCTGTCAGTGAGATACTTACACGCTTTCCCAGGAACAAATGACTAAGAGCTCACTAGATAAGATGGCTAGGTATACTTTGTGATAACACAGCTCAGGATGACCTCTTCCACTAAGAACAAACATAACACCAAAAATTAAATAAATACACACAAATGCAAAAATAAATAAAACACTTTTAGAGGCTTTAAAACACCACTGAAGCCCCAGACCCTAAGGGCCTAAGACACAGAAAAGTGTAGTGGACTACTGAACTATATTCATGCCACCCAATGAAAGTATCCCCAAGAACATTTAAGTGCTAAATCTATCTTGAGTAAAGGCTATAAATTCCTAAGGCAAATAGGTCTCTGGACCAGCCCTAAATTCCTGCATCATGTGACCCTGAGCTAAAGGTGAAGTGCCCGACTGCACTTAACTACTATCTCTCTGCTTCAGTAAACAAGGCTTGCTTGTTGCAGATGTCCATATATATACATCACAATTGCAGGGTTTTTTGTTTGTTTGTTCATTTGTTTGTTTGTTTTGTTTTGCCTGGAAAACTCAAACCTGCTGGAGGTTCAGGCTGCTTCCCACTAATTTTCCTGGAACAATCCTACCAGAACCAAATAAAGATTCCATTCTGACTTTCAGGCCTCTCAGTTGTTTCTTCTGTTGTTGTTGATGTTGTTTTTGTTTTGTTTTGTTTTTATTGGTGGTGGTGGGTTTTGTTGTTGTTGTTTGTTTGTTTGTTTGTTTGTTTTTCCAGGGACTCCATTACAAAAGGAGGAAAACAGGCCATTTTTTTCCATTGCATTAGCCAGACATTTTCAAGCACAAGAGAACAAGTGAGAAGAGATGAATCTATATGAAGATTTTTCAAATACCAAGGTGTTGAAGAAATGAAACAGCCAAGCAAGCAATACTCAAAATTGGCAGGTGGATTAAATCACATCATCTTCCTTTTCTACAACACAAAGGTTAGACTAAAGTAGACTGACAATGTCAAGTACTATAGATCCTACCTCTCTTACCATAGTGCCCAGCAGAGTCTGGGGGAATGGAGTCTCTGTGAACCCAGCACTTTGTGTCTCTGACAGAAAAGGCATGTATTCCACTCCACAGTAAGCGTTACCTGCTATTGTCCCCTTCATGGAATACACTGGCTTCTGAAAAGATGTGCATGTTAGGGCACAGCAGCCTGCTGGTTATATTGTGTTTTAAGGTTTTTGTAGTGGTGATAATCAAAATCAAGGCCTTGCTCATGCAGGGAAAGCCCTTCACCACTGAACCATAGCCTGAACTTCGACTACTGTTCCAATAGAGAACTGCCACAGACCTCCCCCTCCCCCCCAGTCAGGTATGAAGGTCCCTGGAATGAGAGTCCTCGAAGCTAGGTGGGTAAGGATTTGGCAATGACAAACAGAAACAAACACAGAGACAGTTTGAATCTGAGTGTAATTTGCAGCTCTCAAGCAGGGGTTTTTATACATTAAAAAAAAACAAACAAATATTATAACTCTTAGAAGATGCATTCAGTGAATCACAAACAGAACATGTAACATCATGATTAATAGAAATCATCCAATTATAACAACTCTGAAAGGATATATTCAGTGAGACAGTCATCTAAGGGTAGTGGCATAGATCCAAGAGCAGGTTAATAAATCTTTATGGTCAATTATTATTTAACATCTAATGCCTGAGTTTTTATAAATCTTCAACACATACATTTAAACTATTTTAATTTTTTTTTATTTAAGGCTTTCTTTACCATATACTAAAGCCCCCTTCTGATGACACATGTAGTCTTATGAAATTTTATTGTTGAGAAAGTTTTTAATCTATCATAATACTACTATATAATTTTGTAAATGATTTATAAAGTAAAACATTGACTTCCCCAGAGATAAGGTCATGTTAGTGACCCTATCTCAAGGGATGGTTTCTTACACGTTATTCTTGCTTAAGACTGTAGCCTAGGCTACCAGAACATGTAAATAAGAAAAGGAATAAGAGAAAACAAAATTGATAAATTGCCATGAGAACTATTTTGCTCAATATTTTGCTCTGGCCAAGAGTCCCACAACCAGTTCCTGGAGGCCTCCTTCTTTTGAAGTTTTCACCTCAGTCTGTGGAACTTGTCACACAGATTCTACTGGGGTTGGTATGGCAAAGACGGAGTGCACCTCAACCCTGAGATCACACAGCTGCTCAATATGAAATACTATGCAGTAAGGAGGATAAAGTGGCTCTACTTATAATGGCACAGCTTAAGCCTACAATGTGATGCTGACTGACAAAAGAAGCCAGACACAAAAATATTCTTCCAGTTTGAGCTTGTGGATACAAGATTCAAAATTGCACAGAAGCAATCATGCTCTTAAAATTAGGATTATGATTTTCTTAGAGAAAATTATCCAGAAGGTTCTAGGATGTTTTCAAAGTTTTATTTCTTTTTTTAAAATTATTTTATTAGATATTTTCTTCATTTACATTTCAAATGCTATCCCGAATGTCCCCTATACCCTTCCCCCACCCTGCTCCCCTGCCCACCCATTCCCACTTCTTGGCCCTGGCGTTCCCCTGTATGGGGCATATAAAGTTTACAAGACCAAGGGGCCT
>NC_034610.1:51113681-51176097 GCF_900095145.1 Mus pahari | reverse complement strand
TTCTTTCCAGCTTCTGGCTATTATAAATAGGGCAGCTATGAACATAGTGGAGCATGTGTCCTTATTACCAGTTGGAACATCTTCTGGGTATATACCTAGAAGAGGTATTGCTGGATCTGCTGGTAGTACTGTGTCCAGTTTTCTGAGGAACCAGCAGACTGATTTCCAGAGTGGTTGTACAAGCTTGGTTGGAACACGGTGATCAGCCTAAGGAATGAGTCAGGCATAAGAACTTGGCCAAGTAAAGGACTAGAACCTGGTGCCTAGCTTTAAGAATATCATCTAATGGTTTAGCAGTGGAGAGGGAAGGGAGGAGGGTGAGACCTGTTAGATCCATGTGTGTAATGCTTGGGACTGCTAGAGAGCCCTTCGTGCCAGGAGAGAAAAATCAGCTTTCTCCAGTTGAATGACACTGGGTATATCAACTACTCCAGGGCAGATCTCACAATCAGGAGTAGTTGGACAACAAATAATGGACACCAGAAGGTGTTTGTTTGTTTGTTTGTTTGTTTTTAAAGTAAGACCTTTTTCTGGCCTACTTTCTACTGGGGCCAGATCAGTGGCCAGATACCTACCCACAGCTTCAGCCTTTGTGCCTCCCAGGAGGTCCCCAGAAGTAAAACATACAGATGAAAATCTCACCCAAATACCCACACCAGCTGGGACAACCACAGGGCCCAGCTAACAAGGGACCCTCCTCCCCTACCCTCAAAACCCGAGCTCCACACTTCTTCAGGCCTGCTTCCTACTCGGGCCAGATAAGCATCCAGATACCCACCCACACACCACAGCCTGCTTGCCTCCTAGGAGGTCCAAAGTACCCACAGTCACAGAGCCCAGCTGACAGGGGCACACCTGCCCTGCTGAGCTCCACCTTCCTACTGGTCTGGTTTTCCACCTGGGCCATATCGGTGGGCCTAATACCCTCCCACGAGCCAGACTCTGTCTGCCTGCCTCCCAGAAGACCCTAAGTAACCAGGGACACAGGAGGCCTGCTATAACAAGAGGTATCCCTAACCAGAGATGGCGCTGCCTGTTTCCAAAGGAGGCCAGCTCTAGTCAGAGACAACTAGGTCAGTTATCACCAGAGATAATCTGATGGCCAGAGGCAAGCTCAGGACAAAAAAAAAAAGACAGAACTCAACGCAATCCAGTACCATGAGAACCCAGTTCTTCTGCCACAGCAAGCCCTGGATACCCCAACATACCTGAAAAGCAAGATTCTGACTTAAAATCCTATCTCATGAAGATGATAGAGGCCTTTAAGGAGGATACAAAGAACTCCCTTAAAGAAATACAGGAAAACACAGGTAAATAGTTAGAAGCCATTAAAGAGGAAACAAATAAATCCCTTAAAGAAATGTAGAGCCGGGTGGTGGTGGCGCATGCCTTTAATCCCAGCACTTAGGAGGCAGAGGCAGGCAGATTTCTGAGTTCGAGGCCAGCCTGATTTATAGAGTGAGTTCCAGGACAGCCAGGGATACACAGAGAAACCCTGTCTCAAAAAAAAAAAAAAAAAAGAAAAGAAAAAAGATATCAAACAAGATGGAAAGGACACTTTATATTTATATTCATTAAAGAAAAATTCCACCAATTCTGAACAACTATACCCCAAATGCAAGGGTGCCCACATTTGTAAAAGAAACATTACTAAAGCTCAAAACACACTTTGAACCTTACACAATAATAGTGGGAGACTTCAACACCTGACTCTCACCAATGGACTGGCCATTGAAACAGAAACTTAACAGAGATACAATGAAACTAATAGATGTTATGAACCAAATGGATTTAATAGATATTTAGAGAACATTTGACCCCAAAACAAGAGAATACATCTTCTTCTTAGCACCTCATGGAACCTTCTCCATACAGCACACCTTAACAGATACAAGAAGATTGAAATAATCCTATGCATCCTGTCAGATCAGCATGGACTAAGGATAGACTTCAATAACAACGAAAACAACAGAAATTCCAAACGCTCATGGAAACTAAACAACTGTCTGCTCATGATAACTTGGTTAGGGAAGAAATCAAGGACTTTATAGAATTCAATGAAAATGAAGACACATCATATCCAGACCTAAGGGACTCAGTGAAAGCAGTGGTAAGAGGAAAATCCATAGCACTCGCTGCCTCCATAAAGAAATTGGGGAGATCCCATTAAAGAAATGTAACAGCACATCTTAAAGCTCTAGAACAGAAAGAATCAAAGACAACCGAGATTAGAAGGCAGGAAATAGTCAGACTCAGAGCTGAAATTAACCAGGTAGAAACAAAGAGAACAATACAAAGAATCAACAAAACTAAGAGATGGTTCTTTGAGAATCAATAAGGTAGATAAACCTTTAGCCAAACTAACTAAAGGGCATAGAGACTGTATCCAAATTAACAAAGTCAGAAATGAAAAGGGAGAGATAATAACAGAAACTGAGGAAATTCAAAAAATCAGAATCTACTACAAGAGCCTATATTCTACAAAACTGAAAAATCTAGATGAAATGGGTGATTTTCTAGACAGACATCATGGATCAAAATTAAAGCAAGGTCAGGTAAACTATCTAAACACTCTCATAATGTGTAATGAAATAAAAATAGTCATCGAATGTGGGACCATGAAAGGCACCCTGTTTTCTGGCTGAGCTCGGTTTAAACTCCAGAGACCCAGCAGGTGTTCCTACAAGGAACGGAAGGCCATTTGCCATGCCCAGACACTAGCCTCCTGACAGTAGGTCTCAGCTCCATAATTCTGTGGCCATCAGTCATGTAGGGACCCCCAAAACCCCTGGTATTCTGTCTAGACTCTGCCCCCACAGTTACCTGGCAGTAGCCAGGTATGCTCCTCCCCACAGTTACCTGGCAACAGCTAGGTAGGCCCAGCCCACTATAAAAGGGGCTGCTTGCCCCCTTTTCCCTCTCTTACTCTCTTACTCTTGCCCTTATGCTCCCCCTTTCTCCTCATTCCCTTCCCCCCCTCTCCACGTGGCCATGACCGGCCTCTACTTTTCTACTCTCTCTTTCTCTCTACCTTTCTCTGCCTCTACTACTCTCTTAGCTCTCTTTCCCTAACCTCAGGCCCACCCTGATAAAACGGGGTACGGTTTAACTCATCACAACTCTCTGCCACGACAATAAATGCTTTTAAACCATGGACTTCCTCTTCTCATCGGGACCCGCTGTGCTGGAGCAATGGAGCAGGTCTTCCTCTAAAGAGCCTGTCTCGTCTCCCTCATGAGGCCTCTCTGCGCTTCCAGACACAGCCTCCACCAACCCAAACTGCAGCCCAGCAAGCCTAAGACAAGGACTCTCCCCCCCACTGGAACCAGTTGATGCTCTCTCTCCCCGCCCTTTTTCCTTCAGCCAGGTCTGTGGGCCCACACTCTGTTCTTAGCTCTTCCACTGCATCCATCTGTGGTGTCCAAAAGTTTGAGAACCTGTCGTCCTCAACCACCTTGCAGGCCCGGGAACCCCAGAGCCAGCTCTTCCATGGGACCTAGCAGCGTCTGTGGTGCCTGAGAGTCTGAGCTGACGTCTGTGGGGACCTCAGGCTGTGCTTCCTCACCCCTGAAGCAGGGTCCTGTGGCTTCTCGAAGCCTGTTTCCTGCCGACATCATGGGGTGTTTGGCATCAAATTTCCCCTGTCTGCTTTCATGAGCGAGCCTAGCCCTGGGGCAGGCCAGACGTGGGCCACCATTTTAACCTGCAATCAAAAACCTCCCAACAACAACAACAAACAACAAACCCCGGGTCAGGTGGCTATAGTGCAAAACTCTGCCAGACCTTCAAAGAAGAATTAATACTAAGACTCCTCAAACTATTCCATGAATAGAAGGACTACTACCTAATTCATTCTATGAAGCCATAGTTACTCTGATACCCAAACCACACAGAGACCCTACAAAGAAAGAGAATTTCAGACCAATCTTGCTTATGAATATTTATGCAAAAATACTCAATAAAATTGTCCCAAATCAAATCGAAGAACATACTAAAACCGTCATTCACCAAGGTCAAGTGAGCTTCATCCCAGGGATGCAGGGATACAGGGATGCAGGGATACAGGGATGCAGGGATGCAGGGATGCAGGGATGCAGGGATGCAGGGATGCAGGGATGCAGGGATGGTTCAATATACAGCAATCCATCAACATAATATGTATAAACTCAAAGAAAAAAAGCCACATGGTCATCTCATTAGATACCAAAAAAGCCTTTGCCAAAATACAACACCCCTTCATGTTAAAAGTTTTGGAGAGATTAGGAATTCAAGGCACATACATACATGTAGTAAAAGAAATGTATAGGAAACCAACAGTCAACATCAAATGGAGAGAAACTAGAAGCAATCCCACTAAAATCCAGGTTGTCTTGTGACAAGATTGCCACTCTCTCCCTACCTATTCAATACAGTACTCCAAGTTCTAGCCAGAGCAGTTAGGAGCAAAAGGGGATACAAATTGGAAAGGAAGAAGTCATATATCACTATTTGCACATGATATGATACTACGCATAAGTGATGCTCAAAATTCTACCAGAGAACTCCTACAGCTGGTAAACAACTTCAGCAAAGTGGCAGGATATAAAATTAACTCAGTGGCCTTCCTTTACACAAGTGGTAAAAATGCTGAGAAAGAAATTGGGAAAACAACACCCTTCACAATAGCCACAAATAAATTATTACATATCTTGGTGTAACTCTTACCAAGCAAGCGAAAGATTTGTACAACAAGAAAACTAAAAATCCCTGAAAAAAGACATCAAAGAAGACCTCAGAAGATGGGAAAATTTCCCACATCCCTGGATTGGTAGGGATAACATAGTGATAATGACCATCTTACCGAAAGCAATCTACAGATTCAATGCAATCCCCATCAAAATTCCAACACAATTCTTCAAAGACATGGAAAGAGGAATTCTCAACTTCATATGGAAAAACAAAAAACCTAGGATAGCAAAAATAATTCTCAACAATAAAAGAACTTCTGGGGAAATCACCATCCCTGACTTCAAGCTGTACTACAAGGCAATAGTGACAAAAACCACATACTATTGGTACAGAAACAGACAGGTCTATCAGTGGAATAGAATCTAAGACCCAGAAGTAAACCCACACACCTATGGTCACTTGACCTTTGACAAAGAATGGTGCTTGTCTAAATGGTGGTCTGTATGTAGGAGAATGAAATAAATCCATATTTATCATCATGTACAAAACTCAAGCACAAGTGGATCAAGGAACTCAACATAAAGCCAGATACACTGAATCTAATAGAAGAAAAAGTGGGAAAGAGCCTTGAACTCACTGGCACAGGTGGAAACTTCCTGAACAGAACACCAATGGCTCAGGCTCTAAGATCAACAATTGATAAATGGGACTTCATGAAGTTGAAAAGCTTCTGTGAGGCAAAGAACATAGTCAGTAGGATAAATCAGCAACCTACAGATTTGGAAAAAAAAAAAATCTTCACTACACTTACATCTGACAGAGGCCTAATATACGAAATATATAAATAACTCAAGAAGTTAACCTTCAAAAAAACCAAATAACTTAATTTTAAAAAATGGGGTACTGCGATTAACAGAGAATTCACAACAGAAGAATCTCAAATAGCTGAGAAATACTTAAAGAAATGTTCAAAGTCCTTAGTTATCAGAGAAATGAAAATCAGTATTAAGATTTCAACTCACAACAGTCAGAATGGTTGAGATCAAAAACTCAAGTGACAGCACACAGTGATCACTCCTCTATTGCTGGTGGGATTGCAAGTTGGTACAACCACTCTGGAAATCAATCTTGTGGCTCCTCAGAAAATTGCAAATTGTTCTACCTGAAGATTCAGCTATACCACTCTAGGCATATACCCAGAAGATGCTCCAACATGTAATAAGGACACATGCTCCATCGTGTTCATAGCAGCTTTATTTGTAACAGTCAGAAGCTGGAAACAACCCAGATGTCCCTCAACCAAAGAATGGATACAGAAAATGGGGTTCATTTACACAATAGGATACAATTCAGCTACTAAAAAGGAGGACATCATGAATTTTGCAGGCAAATGAATGGAACTAGAAAAATATCCTGATTGAGGTAACCCAGACTCAAAAGGACATATATGGCGTGTACTCACTGATTAACGGATATTAGTCAAAAAGTACAGAATACCTAGGACACAATACACAGACCATAAGAAGTGTAACAGGTAGAAAGTGAGGATGTTTCAATTCCACTTAGAAGAGGGAAAGAAATAATCATGGGAGGTAGAGTGAGGGAGGCATCTGCGTGGGACAGGGGAAGAGGAGAGGAAATGGGGAACAGGATTAGGTATAGGGCTAGGGAACAGGAGAGAATCCCAGAGGGCCAAGAGAATGAATGGAATTAATCAGTGTGGGGGACAGACCCTCTAGAAAGTACTAAAGACCCAGGAGGTGAGAGACTCTAAGAATTCAGTGGGGGTTACCTTAAGCCAAAATGCCTAACACTGGGGAGAGGGAATTTAAAGAGTCCACTGCCAATAGGTAGACAGGGCTTCAAGCAGGGGGACAGGGATAGTAACCCACAGTCAAAATTTCTGACCCCGAACTGTTTCTGTTTAAAAGAACTGTAAGGACAAAAATGGAGAAGAGACTAAAGGAAGGGTGGTTCAATGACCAGCCCAATTTGGCATCTATCTCATGCGGGGGCACCAAGGCCTGACACTATAACTGATAGTAAGATATGCTTAGAGATGGGAGCTTGTCATGGCTGTCCCCTGAAAAGCCCTACCAGCAGCTGATGTGACAGATGCAGATACTTACACCCAACCATTGGACTGAAGGCCAGGACAGCTATGGTTAAATTAGGGGAAGGATTGAAGAAGCTGAAGTAGAAAACAACTCCATAGGAAGACCAGCAGTCTCAGCTTACCTAGAACCCATGGAGCTCCCAGAGACTCAGCCACCAACCAGGAGCGTACATGGCCAGTCTGAGGTCCCTGGCACAAATAAAGCAGAGGTCTGTTGGCCACACCTTAGTGGGAAAAGAGATGCTTAATCCTCAAAAGACTTGAGGGAAGGGGGAGGCCTGGTGTGTGTGTGTGTGTGTGTGTGTGTGTGTGTGTGTGTTTTGGGGGGTGGGAGGAGAAGACCAATATTGAAGGCAATAGGGAGGAGGAATAGGATGAGGAACAGTGGGAGGGAGGAATGAGAGGGAGTCAATGATGGGAATGTAAATAAATGATATAATAAAAATTTGGGGAAAAAGAGTAAGCCAAGGAGAGAAGTCTGAAGCAAGCAGCAACCACCTACAACAACTATCTACTACTCAACTCAACTCAGTAATAATAAAGATGATTTTCCTGCATTGGCTAGAAGACTTTAAATCAGCTGCTTGAACTAAAATAGTATCAAACAATCAGAGATTGTAAAGCTGAATCTAATTAACACGTTTTCTCTCGGCATGCAGAATTCTTGCATATTTGCTCCAATGTCAGCCCCTCGGTGGTCCTTCCCTGTCTGACTTAGCAGCACCTGCCCAAGTCCTGCCTGACTTCTCCCCTGTACCTTCTCCATAGCACTTGATCCTTTATTTCCTGTTTCCCCCATTAAAATGCAAGCTATGGAAGCTGTTTTATTCATTGATCTCTCCCAAGTGCTTAAAACACTTAAGTGATTTGCGAATATCTGTTGAATAAATGAATAAATGTACATACATCAACATTTTTATATACTTAAGTACATATACCATGCTATGTAATGGTAGCTACATATGAAGAGCTGTGTTAAGCAACTCTGAAGTGTGCACATGTTTTGTTTTTTTTTTTTAGTTAAGCAACCATATATGTGGGTACCAAGAAGAACAAAGAGATTGAGTAAATTGTTTAATGTCCCCAGGAGATGAATTGACCTTTTTTGACTCTTTAGAATGTTGCTAAGTTACCAACATTTTAAACTATAAATGAAAGGCATCCATGCGGCCTCAAGAAGAGGCAGTACACATACTTTGCTATGGGGTTTTAGATGGAAACTCCAAGCAACCCACAGCACTATCAAATAATTATCTCTGTTCAAAATCAGTTGAGAAAAAAATGTGAAATTAGGAAGGGGTTTCTCAAAAGTGGCCATTTAGGTGGTTTCTGGTAGACTGGTGGTGAGAGCTACATCTTTCTCCACCTGTCTCCTTCTTGTCTTCAGCCTGCAGGGTTCTGCAAACCAAAGGAAGAATCTCGAAAGGATCATCTCTCTCCCATGCTTGCAAATTTCACAAACACACAGACTCTAGCTCTGTGTACCACAATAACACTCATTGAGAGAGCACTAGGTATGTAACTGGTGTCCTCTGAGGTCTGAGACTATACCTGTTCATTGAGTCAAGCATCAGCCTCTCTCTCTCTCTCTCTCATGTGGGTTATTCTACAGTTAAATTGACAGGTAGTAGGGCCTAAGACGTGTGTGTGTGTGTGTGTGTGTGTGTGTGTGTGTCACCACTACTTTCCAGAAGTGTGTTATAGCATGGTCATCACTCTTCCCATTTAAAATGCTATATTGATTAAGATGGATATCTGGGCTATATCCGTGAGGTGCAGGCTGTAAGAAAGGGGACTATCAGTTGAGGAAACCCACACAATGAAAGCCCATCTTCCGATGGTATTCAAGAGAAAATAAAATTGTAAAACCAAAGATGTAAAAAACCTAAATACACACTTTAGACCCTTGTTCTCCATCCCCTTTTTCCTTCACTATGCTACTTCAAATATGTATGTTTATTTTTAATATCAAGTAAAAGGGAATAGAAGGGAAAGAAAAAGGAAGCACTAAGACTTGGCTATTTAGAGTTGGGGTAGAGATGGCTTTTACTGGCATAGGTTTAAATAGTGCTATGTGTTGGAATGTATAAAAACATTCTAATTATGTCTTCTAATTTACAGTCATTGTAAATCTATGGATCTTGTCAATCCTAGATACCATTAAGGGATGAGATGAAACAAAATAAAGTAAAGCAACAGAGGACAACAATTAAACTTTCCTTCCAGACCCCTACCGAGATCAGATGATTGTATCTGCTAATTATAATAACAATACTGGTGCTAATAGCACAAAGATTAATATAGAGAAAATTCAACACGAAAATGGAATATATAGCAGTTCTCATGAGCTCTAGATATATTCTTATATTTTAAAATCTGAATCAGAATATTATTTTCTCACTCGGTGCCTGTGTACCAGCTTAGTTGTATACACCCTGGCAAAAGTTAGCCCCATAGACACTGAAAACTCAGTCTCAGGTCACCATTGTCCTTGTGGGCCACTCACCTCCGTCTGCTAAGAGACTGATTTGCTCAGCTTATCAGCTAGGTATCAAAATTTTCTATTTGGTTAAGAAATAATCACTACCATTGATTGGAGTGTGCCAACCACTTATTGACTAATATCATACAACCAATGTAGGTACGTGAAGTATAATTTCCATTACACAGACGTGAAAATTGAGGCACAGAAAAGACATTAAGAAAATTGCTTGTAGGTGGAAAACAGATTCAATCTATACCTCTTCTAATATTTATGCAAAGAAGTTATCTCAAGTGGCAAAAAAAAAAACCTCATAAAAATTCTTCAAAGGCAGCAACATGATATATGAATCACTCTCCCGTGTTTCCTTAAAAATCCAAAACCCTTAATACCAGTGGTGCACATTTTGAATATTTTTCTCTGTCCAAAGTTGATTATAGCATTATTATAAAATTCTCAGTGTATGTCTCTTCTGGTTCTTCAAACCCACTATGGTGTTCGGGGATTTCTTTAAAGTCAAATTTAGCTGGAGGGGAAATATTAATCATTAAAGGTGGATGGGTCCCAAAGGCCCAGTGTTTCTGCTCCTTTATCTCTGCAGTTCTTGTAATACAAATATTACAAGACTGTCTATTCTGCATATTTTTTTTCTCTTCTTAAAGCCAGTATATCTTTGCTTTACGTGTTCAGTGTTTTTATTTTAGTGGCTTCCAGCTGAAATGAATGCTAGCTATTCAGGACAACGGCATCAATTCCACAGCTGCTAGGTGTGTGGCTGCCAGAGGATTCAGGTTAAGTTTATCTCTAGGACCTGCCATTGGCTGAAAGATGTCACCTCAAGTCAAGATTCAGATACAACTTTCAGAGCGGCTTAGATATGACTGGTATTCATAGCTACAGTAGAAATACCTTTATTTTCTTACTCACTTGAATTAATTCTCGAGGACTACCCCAATTCCAGAAAATTCTATCAGATGAGGTAAGGTTCCTGTTGCAACTCATCGTAGTCTAAATTTGTCCTGTCTCCTTTGATAATTTATCTCTCACTTGTATCATTCCACAGAAAAGGTACTCCCCAAGAAGCTGTATGCACATGCCAGTCTTCGAGTTGCCTTCTGAAGAACTGACTTGAGAAGTCTAGGCTACCGCTCCCTAGGACATGTGACTCTGAGCCCAGCCCCACTGCTGCCCACGTGACACTGAGACACCATCAATCACCACAGAACACGGGCACGCAGTCGCAGCCCTGCACCCACTGTTGACCTGGGATATTATTGATTGGCAATTTTGGTGCCCTGGGAGGTATACTGTCTATGAATTTTGAGAGAGCTGGGGAAAGAACTAGTTATCAGGATGACAGGGTCAGCTAGTTATTGATGTGATGGATGAGTGAAGTGTTAGAAAAGGAAGATAACTGCTCGTCAATGTAAGGTTAAGTGATTAAAAACGGAGTCTCCTGGAAGCCACAAGAAGACTCTCATTCTTCCGCTGCCGAATCACAAAGGCTGGATGAGGGTCAGACGCAGGATATAGTCACAAGAGAACCTCCTCCTGAACACATTCTATTCTGCAGCCTGTGAGGTCTGGCCTGTCCACATCACAGCACTTACTGAGAACGAATAGACCTGGTAGCTTCCAGTGGGGACATTTTGCGGAATGAACTCATCAATGGTAGAACCCCCAGATCTCCTAAATCTATGGATTATGTATATTAGAAATGTATTTCACTATTAGTAATCATCCCTCTTCCATTACTTGGGAAAAAAAATCATAGACTCTGACATAATAATAATTATAGATCATCTACTTGAACCACAGCTCAATTTTTCTCCTGCAGCTACAAAAACAAAAGAAAACATTTTTTTTATTTTTGCTTTATGTTTGCTTCACAACATAGCCAGCCAGGGCTTACTAAGAAATGAAAGCCACAATGTGTCTCTCAATGACCATGGTACAGCCTGACATCATTGCCATGAAGAGATTAATCATTTCGTTATCTTTATTTAGTTAGTTGTTTATTCTTTTTTTTTTTTTTTTTTTTTAAGAATCCAAGCTGAGATAAAACTTACAATTCTCCTGCCTGAGCCTCCTTAATGGTAGGATTATAGTTGCCTTTCACCATACCCAAACTAGTCTATTGCTGTGAAACTGACCCTCACTCAGTCTCAGGCTGCATGACCATGGGCAGAAACTACTCATGAGCTGGTGGTCAGGAAGAGACAGAGAGAAAGCCTGCACTAATAGGTTCCTTTCTTCATCTGTGAGTCCACCCAGGTGCCCAGCCTACTGAGAGTTGCTGCTTATATCTTGTTCTTTGTAATAATGCCCCTTTGCTCTCACAGCTTGCCCACTCATCTGTCAAACGCTTTACGTTACCTGTGATACAGTTTTATGATCTACAGAAAACAAATACCATGTTCCTGAGAGAAAAAACCCTAGAAGGCCTTGTGGCATTCCTGCACTTTATTTTAGACTTTTTGTCCTACGTTCCAGTCTCACTAATGTTTTTCCTGATACAATATCAGCATCTGTATTGGACCTTTTTGTGCTTCTGTAACACACGGAGCTTAGATGAAGTGATCAATAAAGAGGTGGTACCTGCACTTCTAAAGTCTGAGAATGACAAGGTCAAGGGGTGGACAGGGTCTTCGTGAAGTGTCATCATATGGCGGAAGACAGGGGTACAAAAGAGCAAGCTCGGGGTGGGTGAATTGGCCCTTCACAGTCCAAGGACTTCTCAAAAGTTCCACCTCCAAATATTGCCAACATGTCAATCAAGTCTCATCATGAGTGTTGGTAGGTCAAATATTCAAAACAAGCAGTATTTGTGTTCTTCCATTAAAGCAACTTGCACACAGCACTTCTTTCTTGTAATACTTTCTTTACCCTCAATGCCCTAGGCATTTGTTACAATCTTTCAGACCTAAGATCCCCTTTTATTTCCTCAAGGAAATGTCCCCCATTTTCCCCCAAATAAGTAATAATTCCTTTGGGACATGATTCTCACAGCACAGTTCTTATCACTGTTTTGGTGCTAATTATTGACTTGTTATTTTAATTGAATTATTGCTTTCCAATGTGATCCAGTAGTGCTTCATGTAAAAGGCTATCCTTCATGAAAAATGGTATGGAAGTTTCTAAAAATATAAATAAATATCTAAAAATAGAATGACCGCAGGCATCTCTGGACATCAGTGTTCATACTGCATTATTCACAAGAGCTAAGAAAAAAAGGCCAACCTAGATGTCTACCAAGAGATGAATGGATGGGCAAAATGTGGTAATCCATGTTAGAGTCTCATTCAGCTGTAATGGAAAAAGAATGGCATTTTAGGAAAATAAATGTAATTGATGAAAATACAGTATTATGAAAATACAGTCTGAAAGCGTGAGCCAAAATACATTCTCCTTCCCTTGCCTTGGTCAAGTATATTGTCATAACAATGAGAAAAGTAACTTTATAGAAAGATGTCCACCTTATAGATGTCAGGGAAGAAAGCATGCAGTATAGGAATGTATGGCTTACCCAAACCATTGGGAGGGTGGAAGGATGGGAGAACACAGTTACCAGAATGTAACTGCAGGAGTCATTTCCTATCATTGCTCATTTGGAAGAGATTATCTACCCATTGCTTATAAAACTCCTACCCTTAATTCACCAAACCTTGGGCAGTTTCCTTCCATCACATAAGGGAATACAAGTCTTCTTATTTCCATCCTTCCAAAATCCTGCAAGCACTTCTAATTAATAGGATCTAATATGCTTGTAAGATGTCTGGGCTTCTAAGTTGGATTTAAGAAATAGTTTCTTATGAAAGGCTAACTAGCCAATGTTTTAAGATTCGCTGTGAGAAGCAGCCACAGACTCTCACATTTGCATCTCAGATAATGTTGACACGTTATATAATTTTACTTTTTTTTTCTTCTTAAAACTATTTAAAAATGCAAATTCTACTCTTGACTTGAAAGTAGTACAGAACAGGTGGCAGGCTGGTTGTGGCTCACAAGCAGTTATTTGCCAACCTTTGTCCTAAGGCCTATGAAACACAGAGGGTAGAAAAGAGGCTGGTGTGCCAGCCAATAATCAGGTCTCTAAGCAACAAAACCACATCTTAGCAAGGTTGTGGATGTGAGTTCAGGGAGAAGCTGTGAAAAACAGGTGCAGAAGAGAGAAAGAGAGAGAGAGCGCTGGGTTAGTCTGCTAGGTACTTACTTTTGATTTCTTCAGCTGCCTGGCAAACTCTTCCAAAGGCCAATTGTGTTTAACTGGGAAGCACACATCTACATTTTTAATGTCTTGGGTCAGATAACACCCAAATTTGGATGACTGTTTCATACTCTTAATCACTTGCTGTTCCAACCTATTGTCAGCAGTGCCTGCTCGACAAGTGCCCGCCGACAAGCTAACTGAAGCTCCTTTGCCACTGGAAATGAGCAGGTGGCAGAAGGCAGTTGAGACCTCCAGAGGAGCTGAAGTGAGATGTCTCCATGGTTGGCAACAGAGTTTATCTCCTTTGGTTAAAAAAACTCTCCGAATGCCTAGAACATAGACCTAAGTGGCTGATTAGCTGTAGAGAAGCTTGGGCCTCCTGCAGAACCCTCTATTGTTCCAAATATCTCTTACTACAGAAGCCTTAAACTTACATTGCAGATGTAATGGGAGCACATCTGTACTGGCTAGTTTTCTGTTAACTTGACTGAGATCGAGCCATCTGGGAAGATGGAGCCTCAGTTGAGAAAATACCTCCATTATATTAACCCGTTAGACAAGAAAGTAGAAGATATTCTTGATTGATGTGTACGCTCAGTTTACAACAAGTGGAGCCATGCCTAGGCAGGTGGTATTGGGTTACTTAAGAAAGCAGACTGAGGAAGCTATGGTGAACAAGTCAATAAGCAGCATTTTCTTACTTCAATTAAGTAAGTCTGCTTTAGTTTCTGCCTTCAGGTTCATATCCTGCTTGATTCCCTGTTCTGGCTTCCCTTCATGACAGCCTGTAAGCTGTAAGATGAAATAATCTCTTTCCTTCCCAAGTTGCTTTTGGTCATGGTCACAGCAATAAAAAGCAAACTAGGACATAACCCAAATATATTCATTTCTTCTCAGTTGCAGTAAGATAAGCCAGGTGCTGGGGCTCGTCTGCTGTTGGCTACACAAAGCAGAACAACTAACTGTTTACCACTTAGAAGCCATAGACTGACACTTTGGGATCCATATCACAGCCATTAACATGGGTCTCTCTCAGACACGTGTTTGTAATCTGGAGCACCCCCTAGTTAGCTCCTCTCTGATGACATTATAGGATGGGGATACTTCAACACCATATTCTGTTGGACAATAAGATGTTCAAGTTCCCTGCAGACCAGGGAAGTCCTGTCTGCATTGTGGAGATAAGGCTCATGCACAAGCATGAAAATTGATGCATTGTCCCCTAATAAAACAAATGATTTTTTTTTTTAGAGAAAAAGAAGGCCAGCTGCAACAATGGACTTAGTGGCTGAGTTCTTATTCTGGTAGAGACTTCCCGATTCACCAGGGACGAGTGGGAAGCTTTGAGCAGACGACACGGGCTCACAGGCAACACTTTGGGGACCATTGTACTACTCCAGATCCTAACATGACAGAGATCAGACATCACTTGGATAAAAGACAGGAAGGCTGTAACTGCTGAAACTCTGGGGCAAAGGTGAGGCATTGTAGGTGAGAGTTACTGATGAAAACTAAAAAGAAACCATTTGCTAGGTCAGCAGGTTCACACCACATGCCAGAGGCTGACATGCTTTAGTAAAGATACTAGTTATTGCTTGCCTGAGATTTGCAGGAGCTCACCTGCCCCACCCCCACCCCCAGCAAAAGAGTCATATGTTCATCAAACATACGAGTGACCTATTGCCCTAAAATAGCTTGATGGATGTGTTTTAGGGCCTCGTACGACTATTTACAGTGGCACAAGAACAGTTAAGGGACCAACAAGGCGAAGGGAAGCACTCAGAAACTGATGAAAGCTGAAGTCATTGCCATCACTAGATCTGAGGCATCCAAAGATAATGTGCTGTTATTGGAATATGGAAAGCTGGAACTACGGGTGAATATCTGCCTTCAGGTCATTGGTAGAGAAGTTCTGGTTGTTATAAAACTGTGGACCTAACTTCCTCTCTTGCATGCTGACTGATCTCTCTTTTCTTTTTTCCTCATTTTATTTTCTTTTATTAGATATTTTCTTCATTTACATTTCAAATGCTATCCTGAAACTCCTCTATACTCTCCCCATGCCAGGCTCCCCAACCCACCCCCTCCCGTTTACTGGCCCTAGCATTCCCCTGTACTAGAGCATATAAAATTTGCAAGACCAAGGGCCTCTCCTCCCAATGATGGCCAACTAGGCCATCTGCTGCTACATAAGCAGCTAGAGACATGAGCTCTGGGGGTACTGGTTAGTTCATATTGTTGTTCCTCCTATAGGGTTGCAGACCCCTTCAGCTCCTTGGGTACTTTCTCTNAGCTTGCAATCCCACCAGCAATGGAGTAGTGTTCCTCTTTCTCCACATCCTTGCCATCATCTGCCGTCACCTGAATTTTTGATCTTAGCCATTCTGACTGGTGTAAGGTGGAATCTCAGGGTTGTTTTGCTTTGCATTTCCCTGATGATTAAGGATGTTGAGCATTTTTTCAGGTGCTTCTCAGACATTTGGTATTCCTTAGTTAAGAATTCTTTATCTCTGTACCCCATTTTTTTAATGGGGTTATTTGATTTTCTGGAGTCCAGCTTCTTGAATTCTTTATATATATTGGATATTAGTCCCGTATTGGATTTAGGATTGGTAAAGATCCTTTCCAAATCTGCTGGTGGCCTTTTTGTCTTATTGACAGTATCTTTTGCCTTACAGAAGCTTTGCAATTTTATGAGGTCCCATTTGTCAATTCTTGATCTTACAGCACAAGCCATTGCTGTTCTGTTCAGGAATTTTTCCCCTGTGCCCATATCTTTGAGGCTTTTCCCCACTTTCTCCTCTATAAGTTTTAGTGTCTCTGCTGGCTGTTCTCTTGCTTGACTTAATCTAACTGTGATTCAGAAAGCAAGGCGATCCCAGTATTGTCATCATCGCGGTTGTCTTCTAATGATAGAGCAGTAAAGGGGGGGGCAGAGAATAGCACCGAAGACACAGACAGAGAATATTATGGGAGGCCAAACTGCATTCATTTACCTCAAAATGATACAATAAACTATAGTATTGCAATGTCATACAGAAAATTTAAAAATGCAAATATCCAATGCAAATAGGTCTCAGATATATAAGTTAACACCAACAGGCAGCAACATACTGCCAGAATAACACTTATATGACATGTAATGACCAGTTAAAATGTATTTTATGGGTACATAAATACTCAAGACAGAGATGTCCTAGTAATAGTCCAGCATATATCACTGCTATGAATTCCACCTTCACATATGAAAAGTTGGAGTAAGTATACTTGATATCTACCTTATGTGTTAAACATTGACAGTGATTTCTAACAGTATATGCTAAGACCAAAACTTCAGACTTTGACATTATTTGGAAATATGGTCATTGTAGATGCAATTAGGTTATCATGAGGTCCTACTACAAGGTGAATTCTTTGACTCCTTATGACAAGTTCATAATAAAAAGATGCTGAGGAAGCTTGGGTAAATGGCGAGGTCAAACTTGGAATGATGATGCTCTCTGCATTGGTAAACAACCCGAAACTACAAAGAAGTAAGGAAGGATTCTGTTAAAGGCTTCAGAGGGAGCATGGGCCTGCCAACACTGAAACTTCAGATTTTCAGCCTTCCGAATGGCGATATGTTATTCTGTTGTTTTAGATCTCCTCAATTTTATGAGGGCAGTCTTAGGAACCCAAATAATCTAAAAGCTCTAACCAGGAGACTGACATGCTTCAAGGCGGCGAGACTCCATTAGGTTCTGCGGGAAGTTTGTTATTTATTCTTGGCTATGTGTTCTTCCCCTGTATGTAATGAGTCAGGCCTCAGTTAAACAGATGTGGTGGGGCTCAGAGCCTGGACACATAGGACCTGAAGCTGAAGCCTGTGCACTTTTGCTTGAAGTTAACCAGCTGCTATGCTATTTGAAAAATGTGTCTAAGAAGTGGATGCTCACAGTCAGCTATTGGATGGAACACAGAGCCCCCAATGGAGGAGCTAGAGAAAGTATCCAAGGTGTTGTAGGGGGCTGCAACCCTGTAGGTGCAACAACAATATGAACTAACCAGTACCCCCTGAGCTCCAGTTTCTAGCTGCATATGTAGCTGAAGATGACCTAATAGGCCATCATTGGGAAGAGAGGCCCCTTGATCTTGTAAACTTTATATGACCCAGCACAGGGGAAGGCCAGGGCCAAGAAGTGGGAGTGGGTGGGTAGGGGAGCAGGGGCAGGGCGGGGTATAGGGAACTTTCGGGATAGCATTTGAAATGTAAATAAAGAAAGTAATAATAAATAAAAAAAGAAAGAAAGAAAGAAAAAAAAAGAAAAATGTGTCTAGATATTTTTTTTTTATGTAAGAGAGTTCCCTTCCTGGTTTTCATAGTAGGCTCTGTGATTATGAAATATGTTTATATGTTGCATCACTTATGAGTTTGGACTGGATGGGAGAATGCTTTGTCCATATTCAGTCAGTGATATTGAACTGAATGTATGCCCTTGCTTCCTTAACCCAGCTTTATTTTCTGTTTCTCATGGTCCTGAATCAAATTACTTACTGAGGAGCTCATCGAATCCATCAAGGCTATAAATGAAGCACATAGGGAAGTGAGCTACTTTGCTCTATAATCTCTTTCTTCTGGGTGTTACTACTCTGAGTCACATGGGAAAGAATATGCTGTAAGCATTACCTTTTTCCATTTGGAAAAGAGAGCATGGACTCATGGGTAAGTGGCTAACATCAGGGGTTTTGTTCGCTTGTTATGTTGGTTGGGTGGATTTTTTTTTCCTCTATAGAGCTGACTTTATTATTCATCATAGCGGAGTGGTTAAAGATTTTTATAGTTGTAGATTGGAAATAGTTGGATCATCTACTAGGTTGTATGTAGGAGCATGTTAGGAAGATGTACCTGAGCATACATGTACATATTCACAGGCATCCTGGATACCTTAGGAATAAGAATTTCCCAGATCTAAGTGATTCCTGTCCCTGCTTGACTACGATTAAGACATAGAGTGAAAATGAGGCCGACACTCTTTGATATCACAGTCAATAAAACAATCCGACCACTCTGCTTTTCATCCCCAACACTTCAGCTTTATTAATCTTAGAGTCCTATTTCTCTGAGGGCACAATAATGGTTTATTGAACTGGAAGTTGAGTTCGCCATCTGGCCTTGCAGCTTGCACGGGACTTAGACTATTGGCAAGTGGTTGTACAGCCATGTTGGTTTTTGTATTTGGTAGTTGATTAATCCTAATTATCAAGTATAAATAGGGCTCTAGAACCAGTAACAACCATGTTTAGAAACCAAGGAATTTTCTGGTGGGGAAATATGACAATCTAGAACCCGTGAATGCATTCATATTTGAAAAGGTGGTCTTTTTTTCTTTTTTTATATAATGTAGGATCTTGAGTTGAGATCATATTGGATTATAGAGATGAGCCCCAAACCACACACACACACACACACACACACACACACTCACATTCACACACACAAAGACAGACACACATACACTGACAAAGATAGACAAACACACACATACAAAGATAGACAGAGAAAGAGAGACACAGAGAGAGATAGACCCTGTGAAACAGAATTCAGAGATTAAAGTGACACATTTATAATCATAAAGAAATCAGACCACTATTATCTTGGTTTTGGACTTCCGGTTACCAGAGCTCTGAGAGGATAAATTTCTGTTATGTGGAACAGCACATGGTTGGTGGTTTGTTACTGCTGTCTCAGGAAATGTGTACACCCTGTCAATGTTTCTTGCTACACTTGTATATTAGTGGTAGTTCAGTGAACATCCAAACCATCTCTCTCTCTCTCTCTCTCTCTCTCTCTCTCTCTCTCTCTCTCTCTCTCTCTCTCTCTCTCTCTCTCTCTCTCTCTCTCTCTCTCTCTCTCTCCCCTGTAAGCTAGAGGAGAGCTTTTAGGATTTCTTTCACTCATTTCACAGTGAATTCTAGGGGAATCAAACTCAGGTCACCAAGCTTATTTGGCAAGATATTTGTAATTTACTTGCTGAGCTATCTTACCAACTCTGTTTCTTCTTCAAAAACATGTGTGTGTGTGTGTGTGTGTGTGTGTTTGTGCATGCATGTGCGAGTTTGTATATGTATGTGACATGTGTACATGGTTTCTTAGGGTCTCAGTCTCCTACAGTCGAAAGCCATGGTAGACTTCAAGGCTGTAGACCATGTGCCATTGCATATTTCCAGCAAGTGGAACACAGAGAGATAAATTAGGATTAGAAGTACAGTTTTCTAAAGTTCACTGAGTCACCTGTTTCAAACAGCTAGTCTATCTGTCCTGAAGGTTCCAGAGCCTTCAAACTAACAACACAAACTGCGGGGAAATCATTCAAAACATGAATGAGCACAAGCAGGACATTTACTGTTTGGAACACAGCATACAGGTTTTCTGTATCTTAGGATGTGGTGTTTTACGCTAGGATTTTACTTTAGGATGTCATGAGTTTTACTCTAGCCATTTAATTTACATTTTCCAAAATGAGTAAAAAATTGTGAGCATCTTCTGGTGTTTTCTTTTGTATAGTTTCTTTTAATGTCATCGATTTATATCCTACCTGCATTTTTTTCAACTCTTGAGTTTAGGGTTCTTTAGAAGACCTAAATACTTGTGTTTTTGTCAGATGCATAAGTTTGTAGGTATTTTCTTATTTCCTAACACTAAAATTACTTTTAGTGATCTCCAGTTTATCACTTGTTTTAGGGGTTAGTATCTGGGGGCCAACCTTAAGGACACTGAATAGTTCTAAAGCAGGAAGAAGTTCTAGTTTATTTTTCTAAAACATATCTCACAGTCTCTTGACTGTTATATTTATATAATAATACTTAACCCTGGATGCATACCTCCCATCTATTCTACATCTGGTCAAGGCCGCTTTAGCTCTTTTAATCCTGTGGGTTTCTGTACACATTTTAGCATAAGCTTGACCATGCCAACATGTCTCTATTTGGAATTTTTATGGGAATTGCATAAAAATTACATTATATCCATTTGGAAAGAAATGAGAGTTCTTTGACTATGCAACTCTTCCAACTCATGAAACATATATCTTTCCACTTATTTACATGCATTTATCAGGGTTTTCTAATTTTAGCATATGTGTCCTATATATGTCTGTGTATGGGCATGGATTTAATTCCTTTAGAGTCATTATGAATGAAATAGAATGTTCGAGTTTTGTATATGCTGCTAATAGGAGTACAGTTAATATTTTTGTGGCAGTCTCATACTGTGAACTTATTTTACTAATATTTTACTTGTTTTTACTACTTCTAACCTTTTTGGAAATCAACCCATTAATTAATTAATTTGATGTATTCTTTGGGATTTTCTTTACAGACAATCATATTTATAATAATGTTCTATTTTGTTTTTCATAGCTATATATCAATTCTTCCTTCCTTCCTTCCTTTCTTTCTTTCTTTCTTTCTTTCTTTCTTTCTTTCTTTCTTTCTTTCTTTCTTTCTTTCTTTCTTTCTTGTTGAAATGCTAGAAATTCTAGTACCAGGAGAAGCAAAATGAGATAGAAAGTCTTTATTTATTATCTATCTATCTATCTATCTATCTATCTATCTATCTATCTATCTATCATGTATCTACCTTCGATATCATCCTCATCTGAGAGAGAGAGAGACAGAGATAGAGATAGAGATAGAGATAGAGACAGAAACAGAGAGAATCTGTATGTGTGCCCAAGGAGTTGGTCCTTTCCTTCCACTGTGTTGGATTTAGGGATCAAACTAAAGTCATCAAGGTTGGCTATAGGAGCTTTTACCCACTAAGGCATTTGCCAGGCATTCACTTTATATTTTCATAAAATATTTTACACTGAACTCGGGGAACTCACCAATTTGACTTGATTGGCTGGCCAGCAAGACCAAAGAAGGCTCTGGTCCCTGCCATCTCTGCATGACTCTGTCTTCTTATGTGGCTTGTAGTGATACAACTCCGGTCTTCATGTTTATCAGCAAATGTTTTATCAACTGTTATTTGATAAATATCCATTGGTACTTCCATCTTCCACTGTTTTGATTTCTTTTGATTTCAACTCATTATTAAAATCTCATTTGCTATTACTTTTGCTTTGTTTTATTTTGTTTTTCAGACAAGGTTTCTCTGTGTATCCCTGGTCATCCGGGAACTGGCTCTTTAGAACAGGCTGATCTTGAACTCACAGAGATTCACCGGCCTCTGCCTCCCCAGTGCTGGAAATAAAATGTATGCACCACTGCCACCCCACCTTTTCTATTTTAACGTAAGAACTTTCTATTAACGTAAGAACTTCAATAATTTATTGAGACTTTACTTGATGAAACATGTTAGCATTTAGAGTTACCCATCGGCCCTTCTTTACCACATGTCATGTGTTAACATGTATACTGGTATTTTCTGTTTTTTTTTTTTTTTTTTTTTTTAATTTTTACTTGAAAATTTCTACTTGTTTAATGAATTACACAGTAGAATGTAGCTTAATTTACATATCTTTGGAGGGTTTTTTGTTGCTTTTCTTTCATTGACTTTTTGTTTGAGAGTTAGTCTTCAGTTCAATTGAATGTTCCAGACGTTTATTTCAAATACTATTAAATTTGTTGTGCTTTATTTTATAGCTCAAGATAGAATCTTGGCAACCATACAAGGGAAGCTTGAATAAACTAAGTTGTGTAATCAGATGGGTTGCTCAACTCTTCTCCATCTTAGTTGGCTTTCTGTTTAGCAGTTTTGTGAGTCGATGAGAAAAGACACAGTTTCCATCCACAGTAGTGAATTTGTCTTGTCCTTTCAATTCTACTAGGATTGACTTCATGTGTTTTGAAGCTGCATGGCTTGGTGTGTGCATAGATAGCCTTGTTCTGGCTTCCTTAGGAGTAGCTTTACTTGTTATAATGGAATAATCTATGACTGTGGTAATTCTATTTGCTTAGAAATATGCTCATTATATATTAGTACAGCTACTTGTAACTGTTTAAACTGAATGTTTGTATGGTATACATTTTTTAGTCTTTTCTGATTTCAACTCCCTCAATTCATTAATGATGTATATTTCTGATATATAAGCTGATTCATAAAATTTTAAAAATTTATTATTGGCATTTTGTAAATTTGTAAAATTTTATAAAATCTAGAAATTGGCATTGTTGATGGTCTAAAGTGATTATTGATATGTTAGCACCTAAATCTGTCACTCTCATTTTTCCTCTTCTTACTATTTTTATGTGTTTTTTCCCCTAACTTCTTGTGGAATTCCATATTGATTATTTTAGTGCTTTTATGCATATAGTTGATACGACGTTCTTAGTGATTTCTCTGTTTATCCAGTTTTTGTGTTTGAGTATGTCTTCTACCACTAATGTATCTTTGCTTTTGTTCCTACTTAGAACTAAAATCTTCCTTAATATCAGTTATGCAGTTATTTGAAATACATCAAATATGATTGATAAACAAAGGCATAAGAATGTTGTAATGTACCCATAATTCCATTTGTTCTGTTGTTTACCTTTCCTCCCTAATGCTTGAAAACCTCCCTGTTTTATGATTCTTCTCTCTCTATAAAGAAACACCTTTAGTCAAGGAAAAGTGGAGGTGAAGGGGCCACAAAGGAGAAAGAGATCATAGCACAAATCTCCAGTTATCTACCGTATAACTCTTTTGACACAGATATATGAGTTCTCTGGGTTTTAATATTTGAACCTTACTAATGAGGCCTTTGGATTTTGCATTCTTCAGTGTCCCTTTAACTGTCTGCTATTACACTTAGGAAGTGAATCATTTGGTTTATTTTACGTGAAAACAAGCCCCCCCTCCATTCTGCAGACCATGTTTGATCCCAGACAGTAAAAAGACTTGACATTGGGAAGTAATTAACAAATACTTTATCATGCCAGGAATAAAACATGAAGCTATAAATAAATCCACCTGAGTCTGCTGACTGTGCCGGGTAATTAGATTTCTACAAGTGGAGGGCAGGTTCCCATTGTGGGTGGGTAAGTGCCCACACTGTTTGCACCTGTCAAAAGAAGTCAGCATACACAGTCACAACCTGGGATGTGGGTGATCCATAGATGCCATGCTGCCCTCGTGACTAAAGCAGCCCAGGCCATCCTGTGGGTAAGAGACACATGCTCTTTCTGAGTCTACAATGATATTTCCGGAAGGATGATCTTCTTGTTATCATTTTGAGAAGCTAAGAGAAAGGTGAGCTACCTCATGAAATATGCTTTCCTGATCGCACCTGTGAACAGAGACCACACACTTATCTTTCCTTATTTTGAAAGAGGATCCACCTTAGCCTAGGTTGGCCTAGAACTCACCATGTAGTTCAGGGTGCCTTTAAATTTGCAGCAACTGTCCTTTAACAGCTTCCTGAGTACTGGAATTACAGACATGAGCCGCCATGCCCAGGTAATATCTACCTCTACCCCAACTTCTCCCATCTTTAAGGGTTGAGGCTTGTCTACTTGTGGTTTGCCTTTCAGAATAAAATTAAGTATAGAAAAATAATTTTTGTTAGCTGGAAAGAGACAGAAAACTTATTCAAGTTTAATAGTTAAAATCTCAAATATGCTTCTTGTCATCTGATGAAACTATCTTGTCTCATATGTCCCAAATTTATCTGACTGCTACAGAGTTCTCATATTGTTGATTTACATGGGTGACTTCATGTTTATTAGTAGTATGACTGACTTTCTAACAAAAGGCTTAAAGGGAAAGATTTTACTAGCTAGATTTCTCTTTTGTTGGGGGGGGGGATGAATAAATCCAAATTCAGTAAGAGTAATTTTCACAATTGATGAAACTTTGCACACTCATCTAAAAGAGAAAAACAATGAACTGTTTCGCAGAGAATATATGCAAGCTTTTGTATGAAAGTTGTAGGTCGTGCTCACTGTTTTATTCAGTAGTATTTCATCTTCTTCTTTGAGATTGGGTCTTTCTACTGAACTTAAAGCTCATTGATATTGCTAGGCCAGCTGGCCAGAAGATCCAAAGTCCCATCAACACCACGACCATCCCTAGCTGTCATGTGAACACTCAGATTCTAACTGAGGTCCTCATGCCTGAGTGGCAAGCGCCTTCCCAACAGAACTGCCACCACCCAGCCCCATGTTATATGTTTCAGTGCATACTGAACAAAGAACAGCTGTCATTAAGATATCTTCACACAATACGTCATGTACTTTGACTATATTCCCTCTCAGACATCTTCCTGTTCTTCCTGCTTCGGTTTCTGCCATCCTTTTCCAGTTTCCACCAGATAAATGTGTTATAAAAAATAAGGCCAATGAGAACATAGTATATAAAAAAAAAAACCAAGGCATAGCTTCATTGGGACAGCTAAACTCCTATTTGAAACCAAATGTATGAAGCACAAAGCAGTGCAGTGTTAGTTTACAGTGGGTTACTGACCATGAGCCTGGAGCCTCCCACACTAGAAGCAGCCTTCAGAGGCTTGTGTTATCCAGTAGGCACTGAAGGCTTTGTATTTTGCTTTTAAAACCCATGTTTCTTGTTAACCTTAACTAATCTCAGAAACCGGATTTTTGATTTTTTTCTTTGGCATTGTCTTGAACAATGAGATGCATCAGAATGGATCTATGTTCCCATGCAGTGCATGCTTGAGGGGCACCTGCTGTATCCTTTAGTTGTAGACATATTTCTAAGTCCAAGAAGCACTTTTCATCTTCCTGACACTGTTCCCCCTGTCTTGTCAAGTGACCGTTGCCAATCGCCATGACTCCTGCATCTGTGCTTCTAATAGCAGAACTGGGGGTGGGAGTGGGGTTCAGAGTGGGTAGCATCCAGTTCTCAGCATAGAGTGGGTAGTTTTTTTTTTTTTAAATGAATTTTGCCAGTAGAAAAGCAAAGGTGACATCATCTGCTGCAATATGTCCAGAGCGGTCATGTAAAACCCCAAAACCAAAACCAAATATGGTTCTAGTCTCTACCCGGAAGTATCTTCTAGTCTGTAACTCTGAGTACACTGCTCTTTTCAACAACACAAGGGACCATGGCTCTCATGCTTTCTCTACTTCTCCAGTTGGACTGTGTGGCTCCATGCCTCCACAAGCAAAGCTTAACACATGGCTTTCCCCCACCTAAACAATCTAATTTCTATTTAGGAAACCAATTCGAATTTGAACTTCTTATTCCCACATCTGGCTACACTAAATACATGTCTCTAAGTACAATTCCTTTTTCGAAGCTTTTTTGGTCTCAATTCTATATACTCAGGGAAGAGTCAAGACTAATTAAACCTAAACATGTAATTTGGCATATCAGCAATACCATTTTGTATTAAGTTTTGGGACTGAATATTATCTGTGTAATTGACAAGTGCATTCTGAAAGGTGTTAGCTGTCATAAAGATGCATCCCTGATTCTCTCCCTGGACAGATCTTAACATTAAAGAAAGAGCTGTGAGATATTCTATAGAGATCTTATGTTTATTTCAGTGGTTTAGAAATCCACCCATTACTTTCTTTTAGGATTTTATGCAGCAGGGTCTCCTTGGTATTTTTTTATCTTCCAGGTTAGCATTTCAAATCACTGTCGAAGATGGGAGGGCTAAAATGTTACATATATCACATTTCTATTTGATTTTGGGACAATTTATACTCTAGAATATAAAATAGAATATATATATAAAAACAATATATCCCAAGAAAGAGCTTTTCCTTCTGACTCCGGAGATACTATTCTGAAACTCAGCAGACATTTGACTAGGCTAGTGCTGTGGAAAGATGCACATGCCGTTTATTCCTCTGTCCTCCTTAAGCTGTAGGGAGACCTTATGAAATAGTAGATAAGTAGAGATTATTAGATAAGAGTGAATAATAATAACCTATTTTTTCACTTGACCTAATATAGCAATAAATAAATCATACACAGATTCTACATGAAATCAGTCTTTCCTATAACACTGCCACAAACCTAGGAAGGCTGTAAAGTTTGTATCAGTTCTCTGGTACTATTTTATGGGTATATTCTGTATATTCATGGTGACTCATTTCCTCAAAGCCCATCAGTATGACACCAATTCTATCACACACACACACACACACACACACACACACACTTTGGAGACATTTCCAATTCAAAATATTCCAGAGCTTATATTCCAGAGTTCTACCAAAGTACCTCGGGGAGGACATGACCATACATGGGGTCTACCAAGGGTGGTTTTCAAAACTATAAAGTCTGAGTTGAGTCTCTCATACTGTCTTCTGATAACCTGGCTACTGTAATACCCAAACAAAGCAAACATGGTATGTTTTATCGATTGATATAGAAAGAGAGTACTTCATTTGTTCTTTTATTAAATGTTAGCGCCTATATGTCCACTGAACTTTGTGGGTAGCTGTATTTGCTGGAAGTTTGACACAGCTCTGTGAGGAGAAACAAAGTCTTGTGAAGCAAATCAGAATCACATGCAGTAGTGGCACAGCTATCACTGCCAGGTACGCAAACCCTTCATGAGTTTGTGAATCTTTAAATTTTTAGTCAGGTGTCTCTGCTACATTTGTTTATACCAAACATTGGATTGGGAGGCAGAGCACAGGCAGTGGTGTTCGGGCTATGTGGGGTCTTTCACAAACTTGTCAAGTGTCTTTCTTCTTAACTGCCCCGACTTAGGCTACTCTCTCTCTCTCTCACAGGTTCCTGCTTGCCTTTCCACTTTCCATCCAGGAGAAGAAATAGCATTGCTCTAGGAGAGAACTCTCTCTGTTTCTGAGCCATCTGAAGATGAACTGCTGTACCACCCTGAGCTGTTCATCAGAGTCCCTGCCACAAGGGAGCAAGGAGGCCAAGGGACTGTGGACTGAAACCTTCAAGGTGAGAGCTAAAATAAGTTCTTGCTCTGTTAAAGTGGTTTTTCTTAGATATTTGGCAGAATGCAACTAATACAAATTATGACAAGAAGGAGAATAAAAGAAAATAATGATAATGATTAATAATAATAATAAGACACTAAACCCTTAGCTATTTCTTCCTTCACTGACCTGGACTATGTAATAGTTTAGGGAACAAAAATATAACATATTGCAGCCTGCATGTAAATCATGCTTTCAGTAGGATTTTTGTGACATTCTCATATTGAGTCATAGAGAGGTTGTTTATTTGGAAATAAAGACATGAAAATTTAGAAGAGAAAATGATGTTCAATCAATAAATGTTACAATTATAAAAACTTTATTTCACTCTTACTTTCATTAAATCTCTATAAGCACCATGTCATAGACAGGCAGTGTAGGAAGAGGATATCACGATGCTTCAGTTACTAACAAACTGCAAGCTGATGAGGATGTGGTACTACAGCTATGTGGGGCACATGAATGAGACCGCACATCTATTTGCACTGTCTTTTGTAGAAACCCAAAGCTTGTGCTTGGAAACATCAAAAAGAACACTGCGCTACTGTGGCAGTTTATACTTGGCTAAAACTTGACCCTGCAAGCAGCAATGTTGTCATCTGGTGATCCTGCACAGTGCCAAGCCATAGGCAGAGAATAACTCTTTTAAAGTTTAAACAATGCTTAAAGGTGATATTCAACACTGGGCAAGCTACCTGCAATGTCTTCCACTGTGCAGATTTTTCCTATGCAACCATCAAGGCATTATTTACCTAATGAAACTGGGGAAAAACTACATTTTCAGTGAAACATTTTAATTTTCTCCTCTATTCAAAGACAATTGCCAAGATGTTTTACATAAATTTAATTCACAGGCATGTACACAAGGGAACCACTACAGAAAACATTGCTTCCTGGTTTATGAATAAAAAGTTTATCCTTTACTTACATTAAACATACAAAAAATAATCTACAAAAAATTGTTTACCATTGATTTTTAGCTAAAGAAAACGCTTCTAAAACAACAACAAAAAAGGATTGTGTGGTGGTAGTATTTTATCCATCAAAAAAGTAATGTAAGTAACCAATAAATATAATGTGCTTCTTCCATATAGACATATGTACACTTCAGTCTTTGGCTTATGTTATTTTCTAAAAGGAACTTTAAATGATCCAGCCATCATTGCACATTAAAAGAAAATAAGCCATATATATATATATATATATATATATATATATATATATACACATACATATGTATATACATATATAATATATATGTATGTATATATACACATTTTTATAGAATCTGGTACACTTGGAACATATAAAATGAAATTTACCATGACTTTGCACAGCTTGTTTCCTTCCCCATTCTTAAGGTCCCACAGCTTTTATTTTAAAAAGAGAGGGAAATGCCACTTACAAAGTGCATGCAATGTGTGGTAGCTGCTCTACAGAAAGCAGGAGAGAAAAGGCTGTGTGGTCACTGGACAGACGCAGATCACTTCTCATCTGAACCTGCATCTGATTAAAGATAAATTAGGTGGCACGAAATGTGGATGCTCTCATACAGTCACAGAAACTGATCAGGTCCTTTTTATTAAGATACACAACTTTATAAGAAAAATACGTTTGCCTCTCCAATGTAAAAACCTCCCACCCCCTACATTAAAATCTCTCGGTGCAGTAGCAGGTACAACAGCTGCTGGCTCAACAGGCGAATGGATTCTGCTTGGATGCTCTGCAAACAGTCTCAGCGAGCTAGGAGGACTCCAGGTACTCTAACGCCACATCATAGCAAAAACGATACTGCTCCTGCATCATGTCAGAACAGAAGGAACGAAAGGGGTTAGCAAAAAGCTAATGGTGAGTAATAGCATCTGTGTGAGTTCTTGACACCCAATTTAGACTATTAAGAGTCGTAAATTACTTATTTTGCATGTAACAAGAACATCTGGCCCATATATATTTTATCCTCAAGTCTAATGATCCCTTTTAAGAAAAAGGAGCAACAGTAAAAAGATGTTTTGTCTTTGCCCTAAATTTCGTATCACTTAATATAGTGCCAAGGATTTTCATAGGATTAAAATAGTTAAGAATGTTTCCCAGCTTACAAAAAGGTAAAGAACCAGGGTGTGGTAGAGAACACTTTAATCCCAGCAACCAGACAAGGCGGGTCTCTGAGTTCAAGGCCAGCATGGTCTACAGAGTGAGTTCTAGAACAGCCAGAGCTATACAGAGAAACCCTGTCTTGGCATGGGGGAGGGGAAGAGAAAGGGGGAGGGGGAGGCAAAGGACCAGGAACAAAAGCTGTCATTAGAAGCAGTTTTTAAACATCACCCTTTGTTAACTTCAGAAATTTTTAGTACGTGATCGAAATAGTAGCCATCTCAGAGTGAATAAAAAATCGGGGTTCTCAAGGTGACTTTCCGTGTTCTCAAGGTGACTTTCCGGGTTCTCAAGGTGACTTTCCGTGTTACAGGTGGTATGTTACACATCCTGAGTGTCTTTTTATCACACAACAATCTACCACAGGGGTCATTTGGATTACTTGTTAGATTACTTCAGTATCTTTCTGTTTTGTATTGTTGCTGGGGGTACCCGTGCTTTCCTCCGTATTCCAAATGATCTCTTTAGATAAAAGTGAGGGAGTAAGACAGACAGACAGAGAGACAGACAGACAGATAGAGAGAGACAGAGAGAGAGAGAGAGACAGAGAGACAGAGACAGAGAGACAGACAGACAGACAGACAGATAGAGACAGAGAGACAGACAGAGACAGACAGATAGAGAGACAGAGAGACAGACAGACAGATAGAGAGAGACAGAGAGAGAGACAGAGAGACAGGGAGACAGATAGAGAGAGAGACAGAGAGACAGACAGAGAGACAGACAGAGAGACAGACAGAGACAGAGAGAGAGACAGAGAGAGAGACAGAGACACAGAGAGAGAGAGACAGAGAGAGAGAGACAGAAACACAGAGAGAGAGAGACAGAGAGAGAGAGACAGAAAGAGAGAGACAGAGAGACAGATAGACAGAGACAGAGACAGATAGAGAGAGACAGAGAGATAGACAGAAAGAGAGACAGACAGACAGAGAGAGACAGAGAGACAGATAGAGAGAGACAGAGAGAGAGACATAGAGAGAGACAGAGAGACAGATAGACAGACAGAGAGACAGAGAGACAGACAGACAGAGAGAGACAGAGAGAGAGAAGCACCCCTGTATGCTACCTTTTGCAATGGTATCAGAGTACCATTTCAACCAATTTAAAAGGAATATTTAAGAATTAAAAAAAAAAACCTTCAAGCTTATATCTAAATTGATTTCTGACACCTCTTCTTAATTAAGACAACTTGATTGATAATGTTGTTGATCAAGTTGATAATGCAACATTTGAGTTAAAATAACACTTCTTTTGAGTCTAAGCCACTTTAGTCCACTATCAAGAAGTTTTAAAAGTCCAGAGACTGTTATAAATGATGACTTATGTTACATAGTTCACTGGACAGTTCCCAACCCAGTCTAAGTAGGTGAAATCTGGGCAGGGAACTAGAGTAGAGCTTAATGTAAATACGAAAATATCCAGAAGACGTCCAGAATCCCTGAGAACAGGCACAGGCAGCACACGTCTCTAAGAGCTGATTGTTGCTTTCCACTCTGACTGCCAACGCAAACAGGCTCTACATCAGCCTCCTGGGAGAAGTGCACCCAAAGAGCCAAAAATAATGCCAGCAGACAGCCAGTGTCTCTCAATTTTGTTTACATCTACATTTCCATACCAAACCCAGCCCAAACCATAGTAAACTTCATTAATCATTGATGTTGATTAAGCAGTGCATACTGTCAATTCTGTCAAGATTTGTGGGACATAAATAAAAAAGGAAAACGGTAACTCCTAGGAAGGTTCTAGAACAAATGTTCAACTGCAGACTTATAAGTCAAAGAAAAGGTGGTATATCAAAGACAAATTTGGAGACAGATGTTACTTCTGAAGGCGTGTGACTTGAAATGTTTCAGGCAGAGGATATTTCACAGGCAGTCATAACTACCCCCTGTCCATTCTGCATGTAAAAAAATTTCTCAAATCAATCCTCTCTGTCCCTCTCATCTGCCTGCATCCCAGAGAAGGTGACATTGTCTGGTCCCAGTTGGAGTCCCCTAAAAGGACTTGAGAAAGGCAGAAGTTAGCTGCCACTAACCAGAGTGAAATGGCACAAACCCAGGTCTTTAGATGTTTGTCTCAGGAAACAATGCACTTCCTGTGTGAATAACCCCAAGCAGGAAGTGGTGAAAACACACCAAGAGCTTACTGAATTTCTCTCTCTCTCTCTCTCTCTCTCTCTCTCTCTCTCTCTCTCCCCCTCTCTCCCTGTCTCCTTCTCCCTCTCTTTCCCTCTCCCTCCCTCCTCCCTCACTCTCTTTTCCTCTCCCTCCTCTCCCCCCTCCCACTCCCTCCCACCCCTACCCCCACTCCTGCAGGTCCCATCATCTTGATAAAGTAAGGCAAGCAACAATGATGCCCTGGCTTTGGCCCCTTTCTTTTCCATGAGTGCTGCAGCTGCTTCTCCTTCCCCGGTGTCTTTGTACTTATGTGGAACCCCCAAGTCAAGCATGTTACAGAGGCAGTAACTTCCTACTTGGTACACAGCTCCATTCAGATTAAGCCTTGCTCAAGTATCCCCATTGGTCCTTATTTTAGAGGCTTTGTGAGCTCAGGAGAACTTATGTCACATTATATGCACTGTACTGTAAGGGTTGATAAAAGCTGAAAACTGACAGCAAGGACAGGCTGACAATTTACATTCGGATCAGATGGGGAAGGATTATGGATAATAGCTGCTATAAACTTCGGTTGCTCTTCCCAAAACACTGGGTGCCATGTCTGTTTATATAGGTCAGTGGTAGAATGCCCGGCCTAGCATGCTTGAGTTCCTGGGTTCCATACCTAGCAGCACCCACACACGCACACACATGCACCAAAATAAGTCAACTAAAACAAACTAAGTGAAAAAAAAAACAGAAAATGGGGTGTCTAAGATTCTGAGGCGACCTGTGAGTGTACTCGGCAACTTAACTCCATATGCTTTAACAAGCAAGACAGAGAGTACACTTTAGCGAGATTTATTTTCCTAGTACTATCTACTACACAGCACACATTCACTGATAAGAAGGAGGAAAAATTTCAGTTCCCAAATTGAATGAGACCATTTTCTTCACCCAACAGGTCATGGGATGAGGAATGCATTTATACAGGCACAGCCAAACTAGCTACACTCTACCTATTAGTCCCAGCAAGATTCACTTGCGCATCTGACTGATTTCCTCTAGTTATGTGATGTAAGTAGGTTGTCACTGAGACCCTTCACAAGATTCTGTGGCTCACCGGGGCTTCCACCATGTTTGGCTTGCTGTTCCTCAGGGTCTTTACGGCATGGAAAACGTCCACCACATTTTGCCGCTTTACCATCTCCACAACGATGCCTATGGCACAGAACATGCCACTGCGCCCACCGCCATTCCTGAAAGCAAAGATATGCTTAGTTACTCTGGGGAAGTCACATGGCACACCATCCCACTCTCCTGGGAAAGGATACGTATCTTTAAAAATTCTCCCTTTTTTTTTTTTTTTTTTTGGATTCCCCTTTACATTTGTGTGTGAAGGAAAGAGAGGAAGATACTAGAGGATAAAGTTCGCTCGGGAGCGTATGAGCAGGAATATGTGACAGGCATAATTTGTTGTAATGTAGAGATGCATGAAACATTAGTTGTCTAGACAGGTACTTGAAAGAGTTAAAGCATAAAACAGCTGCATAATTTTATTGTGTAGGATGTGTTTGCCTGCATGTTGTCTGTATACCCAGTGCATGCACTGCCCACAGAGGTCAGATGAGGGCATCAGATCCCCTGGAACTAGAGTCAAGAGAGGGTTGTGAGTCACCAGGTAGGTCCTGGGTATCCACCTCAGATCCTCTAGGAAAGTAGGCAGTGCTCTTAACTACTGAGTCATCTCTTCAGCTATAACAAGTGTATTAGATTTAATAGTCAGAAAACAAGACTAAAATTAGTAGTAAAATATTCATTTCTGAGACTAGAGTTCTATTTTGAAATACGATCTATGGTAGGTCTGTCTGCCAGGATTTGAGGAACATCTTTTAAACACACACAAAGCAAAGGCTAACCAGGAAATGAGCTCTGAGGCTCCCTGCATGGCAAGGCCATGCTGCCCTGCCCTGCCCTGCCCTGCCCTGCCCCGCCCTGCCCTGCCCCGCCCTGCCCTGCCCACAAGCAATGGATGATTGTCCGGCCTTCCCCTTCTTCACATTCCTCTTGCCATTTTTCCACCTGCAGTATCAGTTTCAGAAACGAGCGTTTGGAGCCAGGCACCTCTCGATGAGAAGCCCAGCCCAGGTACTGGAACTGTTGTACCATCAGATAGCCCTCCTGTGGCTGTACAGAAAAACCAGCATTTTATGAACATCAGGATGAGAACCTTTAACAAATGGTAAAAGACAGGCACTTTTTATAACACAGAGGGAACATATACTGGACCGAATCTAGTAACTCTGGTCCCTTTTCAGAAACATTCCGAGGTTTGAGAGCAAGAACCCACAACTTGTCCTTTTTATTTGCTTGAGATGGCTTAATTGATTGCCAACTTGATAGGCTCTAAAGTCACCTTGGAGACAAATATATGGGCATGCTTGTAGGTTGGTCCACCCTACCTTACATCTATTCTTACTGCGGGCATCACGATTTTGCTGAAGTTCAAAAGTGATCTTGTCATTCTTAGACCTCATGACTTCTTAATGCTCTTAGTCTACCAGGATCTAAAACCCCTTTCATGATCTGGTTCGTTCCCAACGTCACATCTCTTTTCCCTCTAACACACACACCACTGAGGTTGGAGACACTGGTCTCCCTTAAGCTCATTTATCTCTTTTCTTCATGCCTTAGGGACTTTGAAGAGGATGTCCCATTTGTTTGGAGAACTTCTTACTGTAGTGTTCTTTTAACTATCAAGTAGAATAGCTAATTTGACCCCAGTTTGCCTGCAGACTTTCCCATGATGCCACATAAATTCAGTGTTCTTGGAAAGCTCTCTGTCTCTCGCTATTTCACAAATAATACCTACTAATTCTTCAAAATTTTTTTTGCTTAAGTACCCTTATTTTACAGAAGTCTTTTCTGGCCACTTATGTCTGAACATCCCGTTAAACAATTTAGATTCTGTGCTTCTCCTCTGACACATGTACACCACGTCAGTAAACAGATACTGGTAAAGTTACTCATGTGATGCTAGCCCTCCTTGATAATTCGTTAGACAAGGAACCTCCTCCTTCTGCCTTAAACTGTGCATTGCAAGAACTCTGCACCATACTTTCAAAATAGCACTGCTTCTGGAAGACACAGAAACCTATTACCCTGAAGAGAAAACACAGAGAAGACCACCCAGCACATTGAGTGAGTGATCACAAGGTACTGGATCTTCAGTTTCCCATGGAAAGGCTACGCACCTCATCTCCTCTAACACTGCACTTATATACTAAACTCACAATGCAGTGAGTGATACTACATAATGAAATAGAGAATGAAAACATCATGGATCAATAAGCACCAGAACACAATATATACAGGGACATAACCAAAGCAATATATATTCTGGAAAAAAAAATAAAGGAATGCAGATTTCAAATCTGAATACATTCCATAGAAAGAGTTCAACTCACAAATGAGCTTTGCTTCTAGAGTTTAGCAGCTACAGTTGGTTAGTTATAATATTACTAGAAGTATATTAAAGCAGATGCACAAACATAATGAGATTCCATTTAAATTACAGTCTAAACTATGCATGAATATTATGACTGAATTCATTCTTTTTTTCCTCCACTGAAATGAATGATGGAATTCGTTATGAGTTTATCCTATTCTTACTTATGTACATATAGCCTAATTAGCAAGATATATAGATAGTTTTTTTCGATATAAGAAATATGACAGTTCTGACCACATACTTAAAATCATAGACATAAAGAGAACCGATGTCTTTAAAAACAAGGAAATTGTCTCTTAGAAATGCTGTTTTGAGAAGGTTACTATTTTCTTTTAGTTTTGCTTACTATCTAGTTATGTAAGCTAAATAGTTTTAGTAGTAGTTTTTTTTGTTAGTTAGTTTTTAAGAAAAGACTTTCAGAGAGTCTATTGTATGAAGCACATGACTTCTCAGAAAAACATAAATTGCTGTGGGACAGAGTTGCCACTCATCTGCTGAAAAAAGCTAGAGTTAGCAACATTGATTCCTCCTTTAGAAGTGGGCAGAGCCAGATGCTGTAGTGAGGTGGAAGTCAAAATATGTAGATGGGGTGTTGTGGGTGAGAGAGCTGTGGCTGGCTTCTCCCATTGCACGCAGGTCCTGAAATAGTGACTGCGATGCTGGCATGGTGTATCCTGTCCCCTGCTGCTGTCATCCTGATTATTCTTACTTTTCATTGGTATGTTTTCCTGGACTGGATGTCAATACTAACAAGGTGAGCCTTCATCCTTGCCCTAAGCCCACATCCTGGACCAGGCCCAGACTATCAGAGATGACTGAGAGAATCTACCTGAGTCTAGATTTCCAAACGGGACATGTGATTATAGTCATGGACAGGAAAACCTAGCTTTCAGCATTTCAAGTTTCCTGTGTCTGGAATACATACTATCCTGGAACTAAGACATAAGGTGATCAGTGGCTCTGGTATGAGTTGTGTGGTGCTTATTAATTCTTCTTTTCCTGTTGTTTGGATATAATTATATCCATACTTGCTCTGCATCAGCTTAGTTAAAATGATCCCAATAAAGACTTACTCATACTCATACACACACACACACACACACACANCACACACACACACACACACACACACACACACACAGAGAGAGAGAGAGAGAGAGAGAGAGAGAGAGAGAGAGAGAGAGAGAGAGACTTACTCTTGTTAGGTTGCATATCCTAAAAATTCGATTGATCACATCACAATCCATTGAACAAGACATACATTCCACTTGAATAGGACCATATCTCAGCGTTCCTTCCTCTGGCCAGTACTGTGGGCAGCCCTAGGTGTGTTTGAAAAGGAAAGATAAGAAAGTTTTTCTTTCTTTCTTTTTTAAAAAATTTTGGGAGGGGAATTAGAGTCCTTATCAAGTAGAAAATGATATTTTATTATTATTTTGCTAGGTTGTGTACAAAAGCTCAATATCAATGTATGTCTACCAACCTGAGACAGGTCCACTTCATTTAACATCACAATGGAGGTACATCCATAATCATATACTAATCTCCAGAAGTCTTTCACAGTGTTTGGCAGTGGGTATTGTGTGACGATGAAAGCTGCTGGCTGCCTATAGCTCTGTGGAGAAAAGGGATACTTGAGAAATACAAGAACATAAAATGCATAGTCAGGAAGGGGAAAGGGAGGTAGACATGATCATATTTTCATTGTGATTATTTATAAAAGTCTCAAAAAATGTATAAAATTCACAGTCAGTTGTACAAACAGATTCAGTGTACTCCATTGTAGGTCCAAGGAGTGGTAGCAACATTACATAGGTATGGAGCCGGAGTGTTGCCTAAGCCACAGGACATACTGGTTCCAGGATGTAATGGAACCAGTAAATGACAGAGTTAGGTGTTGTCAAAGTGTTTGAATTCCTCCCAGATTTATTTCACTGACAAATGTTAATATAGGACACACACAGAGGAAGAGATGGATGAACTTCCTGAGGTGAAGACCGTCCATGATAGTTTCAATTTCCCAAAGATAATGAGTTTCTGAAAGCCTGCAAGAAAACTCAGCAAAACATCTCTGCTTTGTCCACATGTATTTCATTTCTACAAGTGTGTGTGTAAATAAAGTTATAAGATTCATCTCTTCTTCAATAAAACAACAGCAACAAAACCTCAGGTACCTCAAAATCATAGTTATTATGCTGTGAGAACATCAACATGTTCTCAATGAGGTAATCTAATTTCTGTGGTTATTAAAGCATTGTTTATTTGGTCTGGGCAATCAGTCAGTCATGACGTATACTAAAATACAAATATATATATATATATATATATATATATATATATATATGATGAATTGATGAATTAAAGCTATACTGGCAAGTCTCAGGGTATATCAAGGTTGGGATTAGTTTCAGTGAGAGCCTGCTTTCAGATTATTAGGTTCTGTAGCACGAAACCATGTAATCATAGTCTTTGCAGGAGACCATAGGATGCTGCACATTGTTACTAGGCTACACATTTACTGATATTAATTCTCCAAAATCCAACAAGTACTTGGATATGGTGGCACATGCCTAGTATTCTAAACACTGGAGAGGTGGAGACATTACACAGAATGTTACAGTTCTTATGGAATGCATGAGACCCTGTCTTTAAAAAAAAGAAAGAAAGAAAGAAAGAAAGAAAGAAAGAAAGAAAGAAAGAAAAGAGGCAGCAACTTAGAAAACCTCCTAGAGTCAGGAGAAAAGAAAAAAAGACTCCTCTCCTATCTTTTCCTTGCTAGAGTTTCATAGAAGAAAATGAAACAGGAATGAAAATAATAAATTGCCTTAAAGGATTCTGAATCTCTATAGCTTTGCAGCTTCTTCCTGAGATAACCAATGCAAGATGGTTGATGCGAGAATTGTAAACCCTTCCCTGTTGTTCTGTTTATGGGCAACTGTCACATGGGATGCACGCAGGAGAACCTGTAGGTATTAGCAATGGGGCAAGTCAAAGTAATTCTTTCCTGATGGTAGGTTTGTTAATATGATATTGCTCATGTCTTCCCTAGTTATTTCTAAATAGTCTCAGCTAATAATAAAACTAGTTACTTTTAAATTACTGGAACAACGAGCATCACAGATAACTATTTCCAAATTAAAAAATCCACAATTGGGTTAGGATGTGGCATTCAGTGATTTTAAAATGTGTTCCTACTGTTAAAAAAAAATAAGGTGCCAATTTTTCTTAAATCAATTTAGATAAAATTAAATTAAATCTTAAAAAAATTAAGATGAAATATATAACGTGATTTTTTTCTATCAATCTCAAATCTACAATAAACCTATATATGTTATAGTTGCTAAGAATCTCTGGAGGTACAGCTTAAAATCCTTTTTCACTTGTATTCCATTGACAATTTTCAGTTATCCTTTCTAGTCCATTTTATAATTCCAAATTAAAAAAAAAAAAGTAGCCAGTGTCCAGTCGAGTTCTGTAGATTTTAAGGGCATTTTTCACTAACAAAGAGTCAGTCTCTTACATCCATAAGAGCAGCATTGATGTAGTTACTGCTCTCCCCATCAATTGTAATTAAAAAAGGCAGACATCTGTCAGGTGGGAGCATATCCATGAAACGGTTCTTGTCATGGTTCCTTGGCAGGCAGGCTATGCTGCAGTCTTCAGCTTGTAGTCGAGGGGTGACCGAATTCAGAGTCTAAAGAGGAAAGGGAACTCAGGTTAGAAGATAGTGACCCATTTAATCGAATAACACAAATCCACCAAGTGTTTGGGAAGCCAAGTAGAAGGTGAGGGATTTGGCAATTGAAGGCCAAGGCAGTTGCTTCTGTGGCAGGGGGATAGACTCTTTAATTAAGCTAATGAAGCTTGTGAAGTCAGGCAGTCAGTAGTCCTCAAAAGAAAGGAATAGCAAAACAACACAGCTACACATTAAACTCAGTGCACAGTCAAAGAAAATGCATGGTGATCCACAATGGTAATGATGACCTTCAAAGGGAAGCTACCATTTGCAATCACATTTTGTCATGTTGGAACACTACACCAAGAATCTAAATAGCAGTTCCCTGGAGCTACGTGTGAACTCATTTTCTTCCATACTGAGCGGATGTATAAAGGCAGCGAGCACAACAATGTTTAATACAAATTCCCGATATTATTATTTGATGCTTATTATGCACTGACCATGCCAATGAAGGTCAAAACAGTGAGACTCTATTTGGGAAAAAAAGAAGTTATAAACACACTAATCATAACCAGACTTGAATACGATAGTACCTTTTTCTCATACTCTTTTCATAATACGAACTCATTTTACTCTTCAGGATATAGCAGATATCAGTGCATTAATAAAAAATGAATTCATAATGTATGTAATGAAAAACACAAATGTTATAGTTGCAGAAGAGTCAAAGGTTACACATTTGACTTGAAAGACCTTTTCTAAGAGTTATTAGTGCCCAGAAACAAATTGGAAAGACTTTCATAGAAACCTTAGAAACAGTCTGCACCTGAAATTCATCTTTGAGATGAGAGGAGTTAGTCTGAGAGTCTATTCGAATCATATCAAAATATGCAGCTTTAAATTCACACACAGGGATGGCAGTTTCTCCACATAAGCAGGCTTCTAAAATGGCATCATGAATAAAAATGTACTGTTCCTATCAAAAGGAAAGAGAGACAATTTCATATTAGTTTAATAAAGTTTAGCTTAGAGAAGACAGAGAATATACTGAAATGGAACTATTAAATTAAGATACCAAAGTTTTTCTACATGATTTAATGTGTTAAAGTTGATTATACATTAAAAATATGTCCCATTTGTTATATGGTAGAAACAACAGTAAAAACAAAACAAAACAAGAAAAAACTTGATTAAGGGCAAATCAGTTTACCTCTGTCTGGACCATATTAATGCGTCGAGATCGTAAGGCTTTCACACAGTTGTAGATGTCAACCACACCCTCTCTTTCAGCCATGTCCAGCATTATGTCAATAACAATGTAACAGCCTGTGCGCCCAGCACCAGCACTGAGAAGTTGAAAGAAGCATGAGAACACGTTTGTCTTTGCAAGCTTGAGGTTCTATTGTATTTTGAGCTACACGTCATCAAAATGACTTAATGAAATGCAAACATGTAATTCTATATGCCACAGGAAAACATAATAATGAACAAACAACTTCATACACAGTGTCTGGTTTCGCATGTAGTTATATTGGAACAACCATTGCAAATTATTTCCACATTGAAAATAATGTCTGCATATTGTTCAAGTTTCACACCTTTATCACATAGACTTTGCTTCTTGTGAATTTAAATGTTATAATTTTATAGTATTTTATAATTTCACACTCATGGGATTCAAACAGTGGTGGAATCAAGCTAGCTACAAAATCTAACTCCATATTGAATTTCCTTCACATGCCTGTCTTTAGTGTCCAACACCAGCAGGAGCCTTCCCAGCTCAGTAAGGCTCATGTAAACACCAAGGTCATTGATCCCAAAGACTTTCGATGGGACACATGGGGAGCCATAGTTCACAGGAAAAGCCAAAGGAGAAAGTTGGTTAAGAGAATCATGCTGCCAGAAAAGAAGCTGCTCCTCTGAAAAAAAAGAGAGAATATTTGCTCTCTATCAGAGTGCACTGTGAAGTACTGAGGATGTATGACCACTCACGTCATAGTGATACGCCATTAAAAATTGTATTACAGCCTTCCAGAGCTGATCCTGTGTCACAGAGTTCCATACCCAAATACCATCAGGAGAGAGCTAATCTCCCAGGTGTGCAGACACACCTGTGAGCATATAGGTAAGACCAACACTTTTGCTCAAATTCCTGGCCCAAGAGGGACCCACCCAGAGCCATCAGAACAAAGAAACCAAGGAACAGTCGGGAACAGGATCTTTCTGGTTTCTGTCTATACCCTAGAGTGGACCCTGTACCACAGCTGTCCATACCCAAACTTCTAATGGAGTGGACTGATCTAGGAGTACTGATACACAGGCTTGCAGGAGGAACAAGCCACAGTCAGAGACAGTAAGACCAGCTAACACCAGAGATAACCAGATGGCAAGAGGTAAGGGCAAGAACATAAGCAACAGAAAACAAGGCAGACAACATACAAAGGCAGACCTGTCAGAATTATACCAGACTTCTCACCAGAGACTATGAAAGCTAGAAGTTACTGGTATACAGACCCTAAGGGAACACACATGCCAGCCCAGGCTACTATACCCAGCAAAACATCTCAGCATAGATGAAGAAGCCAAGCTATTCCATGACAAAAACAAATNTACACAATATCTTTCCACAAATCCAGCCCTACAAAGGATAATAGTTGGAAAACTACAGTTCAAGGAGGGAAACTACATCCTAGAAAAAGCAAGAAAGTAAGTCTTCTTTCAACAAACCTAAAAGAAGAGAGTGACACAAAAATAAAAATAACATCAAAAATAACAGGAGGCAATAGTCACTATTCCTTAATATCTCTTAATTTCAATGGACTCAATTCCTCAATAAAAAGAAAAAGGCTAATAGACTGAATATATAAACAGGACCCAACATGTGCTGCATACAGGAAGCGCACCTCATGTCAAAGACAGACACTACCTCAGAGTAAAGGACTGGAAAACAATTTTCCAAGCAAACAGTCTGAAGAAACAAGCTGGAAGAGACATTCTAATATCAGATAAAAATCGACTTTCTAACAAAAGTTATCAAAAAGAATAAGGCCACTTCACACTCTAACTCTACCAAGAAGAACTCTCAATTCTGAACATCTATGCTCCATATGCAAGGGCACCCACACTCATAAAAGAAACTTTACTAAGGTTCAAAGTACACATTGTACCTCACACAATAATAGTGGCAGACTTCAACACCTCACTCTTAGCAATGGACAGATCATGGAAACACAAACTAAATAGAGATACAGCGAAACTAACAGAAGTTATGGATCAAATGGATTTAACAGATATCTATAGAGCATTTCATCTGAAAACAGAATATACCTTCTTCACAGAACCTCATGGTTTCATCTCCAAAACTGATCATAGAATCAGTCACAAAACAAGCCTCAACAGATACAAGAAGTTGAAATAATCCCACGCATCCAATCAGATCACCATGGACTGACTGGTCCTCAATAGCAACAAAACAACAGAAAGTCCACATACACATGGAACTGAACAATGTCCTACTCAACAATAACTTGGTCAAGGAAGAAATAAAGAAATTAAAGACTTTTTAGAATTTAATGAAAAGGAAGCCACAACATACCCAAACTTATGGGACACAATGAAAGCAGTGTTAAGAGGAAAACTCAGCTCTGAGAGACTCCAAAAAGAAACTGGAGAGAGCACACACTACCAGCTTAACAGTACAGCTGAAAGCTCTAGAACAAAAAGAAGCAAATACACCCAAGAGGAGTAGAAGGCAGGAAATAATGGAAATCAGGGCTGAAACTAGCCAAGTAGAAACAAAAAGAACTATACAAAGAATCAATAAAACCTGGATCTGGTTCTTTGAGAAAATCAACAAACCCTTAGCCAGATTAAAAGAGACAGTACCCAAATTAACAAAACCAGAAATGAAAAGGGAGATATAACAACAGACACTGAGGAAATTCAAAAAAGTCATCATATCCTGCTACAAAAGCCTATATTCAACAAGACTGGAAAATCTGGATGAAATGGACAACTTTCTAGACAGATGCCAAATACCTAAGTTAAATCAGGATCAGATAAACCATCTAAACAGTCCTATAACCCCTAAAGAAATAGAATCAGTCATTAAAAGTCTCCCAACCAAAAAAAAAAAGCTGAGGACTACATGGGTTTAGTGCAGAATTCTATCAGACTTTCAAAGAAGACCTAATACCAATACTCTTCAAACTATTCTACAAAATACAAACAGAATGAACACTACCCAATTCATTCTATGAAGCCAAATTTATTCTGAGTATTCTCCCTTGGAGATGGAATGGTTTCTGTCTAATCAGAAACTTGTCACAATTTCCTTTTATAGAGGACTTCATAAGAGATCTTTTTCTACTTCTATCATATTTAATGTTCCAAATAGATTTATAAAAAACTGGGTGAGTGCATCTTACTTTTAGCTTCAGAAGATATCATGTATATTTAAGAGGCATTTAAGTATTATAAATTATTTTGATGACTTAAACATGCCAATACTGAGTTATAAATTTTAAAATAAATTTTATTAGTTTAATAAAAATTAAAAATATATTTTAACAGATACTTACATATAGATTATGGAAAGGTGATTTAAAGAAAAAAATGTATTCTATATTCTACATACTTTAGTTTTCACTTGAATGAATGTTTGGACTGTATGTATATATGTTTACCATTCATGTGCCTGGTGCTTTAGGACACCAGAAATGGGCACTGGACTCCTGAGACTGGAGTTGCAGACAGTTGGGAGCTGCCATGTGGGTTCTGAACATTGAACTGGAGTCCTCTGCAAGATCAGCCAGTGCCCTTAACTACCGAGCCACCTCTTTAGCCTGATAGCCACTCTTCTGTTTCATTTATATAGCAGAATCATAACATGTGTTGAGTATTTTAGCCTTTGTAAAAGTCTCTACAGTTTCACAGGCAATAAGGTAGGCTCCACAATTGTGGGGCCGTGTCAGGCGGGGGAGAGAGGTGAGGGACCCACTGTCTAGCCAGTTTCTTTTCCAGTCATGCAGAGATGACCATGTAGGTAGGAACAGGGAACTTCTCTTTCTGGGGATAGAATTCCTGAGCACCCATCAAGCAAGCAATTCACGAGAAAACATAAACCCCTGATGAATCAAAAAGTCTCTGCATGAGCTGTGGCTCTAGTTGCCTATGTAGCAGAGGATGGCCTAGTCAGCCATCAATGGGAGGAGAGGCCCCTTGGTATTGTGAAGATTCTATGCCCCAGTACAGGGGAGCGCCAGGGCCAGGAAGCAGGAGTGGGTGGGTAGGGGAGCAGGGTGGGGGGAGGGTATAGGGGGCTTTGGGGGATAGAATGTGAAATGTAAATGAAGAAAATATCTAATAAAAAAAAATGTCTGCATTCAACATGTAGTTACCGCATTTTTTGAACGGTTAATTGGGGGTAGTGGCATTATTTCCTTGCTGTTCAAGGACAGCCACCTGTCTTATACTTGCTATTCTCCTAGAATGTTAGCCAGAGACATGTTCTGTATTGCTATTTCTTTCCCTTACACTTTCTTCTCAATCACCCTTCCCAGTGTCTGTGACAGGTAAGTAATTGAGGAGAGCACATCAGATCTCTGGAGGACTGAAATGACATTTTTTCCCCTCCTTTAAGATGTGTCCAGTGTCGGATCATCATGGGATGCTTCTTTTCTTTTTGTTTCGTTGTCTTTTTTTAAAATTTTTTTTTTATTAAAGGGCATTGAAATTCTGAGAGGGTAGGATTTTTACAAAAAGAAAGAGAGATGCTGACGTTCTATGTGTGCAGTAGATTGAAAGGAGTACGATCTGAGACTGAAGGTGTGCATCCTTCCGAGCAGATTTTTAGAAGCTGTGCTTGTTTTTCTGGCCCTATTTCAAAACGATCCTTGTCTCTCACTTTTAGTGTCTCAGGTTGCTTTTTTCTTTTCTATATAAGTTTGTTTTGGCATGTATTTGCAGACTCATATCAATGTGGTTTTTAAGGTCCACTAATGGATAATGTTTTGAAAAAGAAAAAGTTATGCACCCGTTTTATATCCCCAATTCTTGCAATTTAGGCCACTTAGTAATGGCATGTGTCTCAAATTTAGCTTTAAAAGCTGGGATTCCAGGGGAGACTAAGTGGATTGGCAAACAAACAAACAAACAAACAAACAAAAGGAGAATTTAAAAAAACAAACAACTTACCAATCTATACAGTATGGAATTTTCAAAAACCGATAAAGCCTCCCAACACATGTGTTGCCGCTGACAGGCACTGTCTATGCTTGTACTTGCAGGTAACACAAGGTTGAATGTATGGACTCTCTACATTCTTAGCTTATATGCTACACACAGCCAACTTTTATTTCTGTTCTACATCATCTGTAGTCCAGGCAAGTACAAACCTCATGAGCAACATTTAGCTTTTGCACTTTTAAGTCCTGTTTGGATGCTCGTTTAAAGTTGGGAACATTGCTCACCTGCAGTGTACGACAATGGGCCCAGCACTGGGAGGGTTAGATAGCTTGACTCTCCGGATAAATGACAGGAGCCCTGTGGCGTGGTATGGAACACCATGGTCAGGCCAGCCAGTGAAGTGGAACTGTTTGACTTCACGGATTTCGTTATAGCCCCTCTGTACAAAGATAAAAAAAATAGTGTTTTAGAAGCGATCCATAGAAAATCACCAAGTACACAATGGCTACTAGATTTGAGTGGCCATGAAAAAAAATTAATATTTACTGATTTTATTTTAAGGATACTAGTCTAACACGGCCTGCAAACTTAACTTTCATTGGCAGAGAACTGGCATGAAAGAAAGTTAGTTTTGTTTGGTTCTCTGGGTCATTTTTATTTGCCTTTGATAGCTTGCTTCTTGCCAGGAGTGATATCACATGAAATTATTGTGAAGGGGGGATAAGAAAGGGAAGGGAAAGCTTCCCTGACCCGGTGTACTGAGTTCTCAAGGAGAGATTTCCAAACCTTGCTTATCCATGTCGAAAATGGTTTTGAAGCCTAGATGTAGGGATTTTCCAGCACAGTGCTGCACTAGATTGGTTTGTGAAAATATACAGGCAGCTAAAGTGTTCTCTGGATAAATGATGTTTCTCAGCTTTGTGAAGTAATTTGGCTCACAAAGTATTATCTAGAGTAACAGCACAATGAAGGAAGTGACCCGTCCACTGCCATTCTCTCTTCTATCAGGTTAACCTAAGAGAAACTTGTAAAGGTGCCGCCAAGCCCTCTCCTGTTTCATAAGCGAATCCCTAGGTTTGAGGAAGCATTGGCACTGTAAATATAACACAACAACAACAAAAATCTATATCAATTTAACTTTACTGTGAGCTACTGGTGAAGATATTAATCTTACTTGGTCAATCAGAAAAAGCAAAAACAGGAACTAAATATATCAATTTAGGAACGGCAGTTTATCTTCAGAGTCTGTCTTACAGGGACCAGTGTTATCAAAACCTCAGAAGCTAGTGACTGTGTTGTAATTCCTTTCAACATTAATTCCTAGCACAGTATTTAGCATTCCTATCTCAAAAGTCATCCTGAAATCACAAAAATGGGAAAAAAAATCACAGTTTTGATGTATTTCACATCCTCTATACTAACTACTTTGGCAGAATGGTTTCATGGTTTGTGCTGGCTCTCTCTCTACTCATGTGACATGTGCGAGGCTGCCTTGTAAAAGCTGATTTTCCCATCTGGTAGTAAACATCCTCCCAGGAGTCTTTTATTTAAATTTTTTTTTTTTTGTGTGTGTGTGTGTGTGTAGCTTAGGATGTAGTTCAGTGGTCTATAGAACATTAATGTGGACAAGGCCATGTGATCAATCTCAAGGATTAATTAATTAATTAATTAATAAAATTCAGACTAATGACCAGATATGTTCCCTTCTTCCAAAAGCACTGCCTTTAGTTTAGATAACAAGAAAAACAGTTGAAAGACTCCAGTGGCATTCTGTTTAGAATTAGGCTTAACCAGTGTGATGACATTAATCTCATGTAACCCATAGATGGAGACATAGGTGTTTGGTTATTTATACCTTATTTTATGGCATTTGATGTATTTTACTGTTTTCTCTATTTAGAAACATGTCTTGTTAAATACAGCCAAAGACAGTGTGGAGTGTTCTGTCATTATGAAAGCCCTTTTCATATATTTTCTATAGATTGTTAATAAAATGTGAATTTTGTATTGATTTAGTAATCTAAGTAAATATTAGATTTTTAAAAAAACTTGATAGAAAAGCTTCTATTAAATAATTTTGGTTTTAAAAACAGCCATAGAACTGTGGGTGGAGAAACAGTTCAGCAGTTAAGAGCTCTGGCTTTATTTCTAGAGAACCTGGTGTGGTTTCCAGCACCCACATGTCAACCCTGACCATCTGTGACTCCAGTTTCAGGGCATCATGGCCTTTTATGGCTTCCATGGGCACACTAAGCATGCCTATGGTACACAGGGATGCATGAAAGCAAAACATTCATATACATAAGTAAAGTAAAAAGAAAACTATAACATTAGTTATACAACACTTCTTTTACTAATTTGTTAAAATATTGAATGCTAGTGCAAATGTCTATCCACCTTACTTTACTAATAACTGTGCCAAGAGCCTCTATATTAGTTTATTATAATAAACATTCTCCTTTCCACTCCATGTATTCCATAGTTATTGGGAGGTCACTTTTTCATTCAAGAAGTCTCCTTATTTTTGCGAAAGTTCCATACAAATATCTTTAAGTATAATACGTTAAATCCATGAAACAATTAATGAAATCACATAACTTCACTCCTATACTTCATGTCTTCCCTTAATTTAAATGTCTTCATGTTCTTAGAAAAATGTAATTGTTCAGGTATTTTCTGACTTCATGCCTAGATTCAGTATTTCTTAAAACCTTTCATATTTTTTAGTGCAATCAATCATCTTTGTGTACTTATGGAATGAAATGGAGGGAGCGAGAAAGATCTTTATTTAGCTTTGTTTTCAGCATCATGTGAGCTTTTCAAATACATTTTGTTGACTTTAATGGTCTTCTCTGGCTAAAAGAATGGACAAACCCATTCTTTAAAAGAAATTTTCAGCTACAAAACCATATTTTCATTTCAATGATAATTTTAACAATCACCCCCAAGAACACACATATACAAGCCATCTGTTTACCCTTCTTTTTGAGTCACTTTTTGAGAAATAAAATTTGCTAGATAATTACTGTGTCTGGACAAAAATCTATTTCTCTATGTCAAAGTTTATGCATGATTTTTAAAGTAACTTTTCTAACAGCAAATGTAATTTTAGTTACAAACTTTCCATGCTTTCTAATACAGTATTCTTTAAATAATGTTTGGAAATTTGTCACTGTGTTTCCCTTAGTGATTTAGATATTTTATTGATCTTTTAAAGTAACCAGGCTTTAATGGTATTTTTTTTCTGGTTGGTGTTCCACCTTAATATATAACTTGCCATTTTTTTTTTCAAATACATTTTGTAGACTTTAATGGTCTTCTCTGGCTAAAAGAATGGCCAAATCCATTCTTTAAAAGAAATTCTCAGCTACAAAATTCTCTGGGCTTCTACTGTTTGACTATTTCTCTGCCACATCATGTTTCCAGTTATCTAGAATTTTTCAACAATATAAATTAGATATTACCTGTAAATACATTCCTAAGGATAGACTCATAATAGATAAATGCACCAAACACCTAAACTTTTGTTTCTTTAAATCCCATGGATAAACTTCTATACTGATTTGTAGAGGCTTAAAGTATTTTAACTCTGATCATTAACAAATTCCATATTTAAATGATCATACACAATCAATGAGGATTCCATGTAATACTTCTTGCTCATTTGAAAATACAAAACGGTATATCCATATTCATTGACCATTCTCAGTAGACAGTTTAAAGTTGCTTGTCTTCACAGATTCTAGTGATTTTCATTTAAATTAACATTACAAACTGATGTTACCAAAATTCATAGATTTGTGTGTGCCTTTGTTTACATGTTTTTGTGTTCTACTATCCATTAATCACTTCTGCAGTGTCCACGGTTCTGGGCCTATGCCCATCTCTTAAGAGTGTTCAGCCTCCTTTGGTTCTTTAGCTCACCTCCTTAAACTCAGTGGGCCTCATGACCAAAAATTATATGAGTATAGGAAAAGAAGAGAGTGGAGAGAGGTGAGAGTAACTAGAATGCATTTTAGCAATGAGAATATGAAGAGAAAATTAATGAAATCAAAACAGAGCAACAAAATGGTGTGTCCTGAGCTTTGAAGCCTCCAGTAGCTAAGTCAAAGGAAAACCACTGGGCTGGCCATCACTTAGTGTCTGGTTCTGTGATCCGTTTATCCTGCATCTTGCCTTTCCCCTGAGTTACCTATCTCTGAAATCTGATCCATGAATCTCAGAAGAGAAACTGTAAGCCTTAGGGCTCTAGCACGACTCATCTCTTTCAGGAACACCTTCCCCTTAAAGACCCTTACACCTCACTTCCAAGTGCTGGAATTAAAGGTGTGGTCCATATGCCATTTAAAATATGTTCTTCCCCTTAGCCCTTTAATTTTGTGAAACATTTCCCCCTTGTATTTCAGTAATATTTCCTGTTCTAGTTTACAAAGGGTATTCATTCTATCACCATGCTCTGTTGCTATATAATCTCTTGTTATATGAAATAATATTAATATCCTTGCAGCTGAGGACTCCTCCAACAAGGACAGGGGATTTTAATATATGTCCCAAACTTTAACTCTCTAGGTTTAGTGACCCACACCTTTAATTTCTGCACTTGGAAGGCAGAGGCAGGTGGATATCTGTGAGCTGGAGGCCAGCTAGAATTACAGAGTGAGGTCAAGGATAACCAGAACTACACTACACATTGAGACCCTGTCTCAAAACAAACAAAAAGAAATGAATTTGTAGATTAATAAATTAATAAATATTAAATTAATTAATAAATAGATTAATAAAACTTTCAGTGATTTTTCTGAAAGTTTTAATATTTATACTTTCAATAGAAGTTTGAATGCTTACCCTTTCCAAGGTGAATGTCCTAACAACGTATTCAGCAAGTGGTTCCATTTCTACACAGGTGACTTTGAAGTCACCATAAACCTCAGTATCATCAGGCCAATATTTATAGCATTTCACCTAGTGATGAGAAGAATGCATAGCTACAGATTTATCTGAATGCATACATGGTAGTCAAGACAACTTCATTCCAATGAAAAATTTAGTCCTTAATTCAAACACAGCTGAGAAAATGTTACACAAGAAACAGACTGTGCACTTTCAAAAAAATGTTAAGTCTAATAGTTCAGTTACATTTCAGTATAAAATTCAAGTTTATCTTAGTGTCCTCCAAAAGTTCCCTCATAAGTGGTCCAATCCCAAGTAGCCTCCCCTATACATGCATATACAAGCAATAACATATGGACTCTGTGGGTTGTATACACGTGTAACAATCATAAATAAAGAGGAGATTATGAATTTGGGAGCTGGGTTCAAAGAAAGAATTGGAGAAGGGAGGGGAGCAGTTGTATATAAAGGTATCAGAAGTTATTTTTTAAAATTAAAGATTATCTTATTATTCAATGAGAAATCAAATATTCTTCAGTCATTACAAGTTTACTTAGGAGCATTCAATCAACATGTTCTGTCTATGAAATATTCTTAAGGTACTGCATGATCTTCTCCAAGGCAGTTGATTATTATTCAAGAATACTCATCTATATCTAAATGAATGAATGAATAAATAAATATATAAATAAATAAATAATAAATATAGTTTTCTCTTACCCGGCCAACTTCCACTAAATTAGTGACCATCACAATACAGGCAGATTGCTCTTGCCATACCATCCTCCAAAAATCATATACGGTTTCATGAACTGGGCCTATAAACAATGTTTCATCCTATGTTATCAGAGATATTTTATAGGTAATAAAAAGTTTGAAATACATAAAGAGTAGTGTTCGTGAAACAAGCTAAAAAGCATACAACTCTCTTTACACTACCACTAGAACCGCTTCATTTCAGTTTATATCGGAATATATGCTGCACAAAAAATCATAGACATGCACCAATGTTTTCTTCAATTTGTCTTCTAGAAGTAGTAATTCATAAGATCTAAGGTGTTTACTCCTGTCACTATGGGACTCTACTGTACTTATATGTTTATGTGGAATACAGAACTCTCAGGCTACTGTGAGAAGACATTGCCAATTAACCAAATGTCCATCATTGATGAATAGTGTATGATTAAAAGTAAATGAAGTAATGTCTTTATATCCTATTATTATTATTATTATTATTATTATTATTATTATTATTATTATTATTATTATTAATACTATTATTCTATATTATTACCTAGCTGCAAAGGCATGTGCACATACGCGTCAATGCAGTGTTACAGATTTCTCACAGTAAAGAATATTCAGTTAAATCCAATTACTAAAACAAAAGGTGAAATACCAATAAAATGACCTGTGTTAAAAGAGCAAATGTCAGGAAATAGATTTAGCTCCCCGGTAGCATTTGCCTAGTAAGTTCATGGCCCTGGGCTCTGTTCTCAGTACCAAAGGAGGAAAAGACCAAAGCAACGCAAAGCAAAACAAAAGCCGAATAAAAGAGTAGCACGCCCTTTTCATGCCTTTCCTCTCTAAGCCGTCATGCCCGTTCTGTGGCTGTCCAGGAGACGTTCTGAGAATGACAGATTGGTTTGCTGGTTTGGATACTCTCATTTCCAGGTGCAGCATGGGAGGACCACGCTTCTTTGCTCTTTTCTTTCCGATAAGAAATAGACTTGACTACGTTTTGTTTCAGTTACAATTTGTCGAAAATTGCTGGATGACAGTACAATATCTCAACATCACTCTGGGTCTTGGGTCTTACTGCTTTTCAGGCTGACAAAACTGGCTACAAGGTGACAGCCACCCAAGGTGGGAAGAGAGCTCACTTCTTGTTCATCAAAAGTAAGTGATGCTTCTTCCCAACACTGCTGTCTAGTGCGCTGAGACACAGGATCATCAAAGATCAAATCATAAAAGCATCACAGAATTTTAATTTAAAAGAGAATCAAGATTAAGTTTTCCTAGGTTTTGAACAAGTGTTTGTACTATACAAATAAGAGCCAACTTTTTTTAAAAGACAAGACTACAAAAGATAATAGTAACTATAAATACAATATTTGATATAAATAAATATAAATATAGCATTTGAAAGACAAAATTTTACCTTGAGTTGCAATGTAATGGCTTGGTCTCTGGTAGCCCTAAAGTAGGAAAGCAGATTGTTTATCATTTCACATTGGTATCAGAAATAAACAAATGAAGGCATAAAAAAGGGGAAGAAAAGCTCCTCTCAAGATTCGGTTATAATAGGGAGAGCAGAACTGAGTAGTGAACACAGGGTCCACTTCTCGAACCTATGTTACGTGAAGGATAAACAGACAACAAGTACTTTAAAAGCTCTGATTAGAGTTTATATAATTGAATTTTGTTTGCTGAAGAGTAACCCTGGGGATTTAGTTTAGTTTCACTAACATGTTTATGCCTTCATATAAGTTTTACATCACTCACACTTGGTAAAAAGTCTACTAAGAAACATTAATTCTTATTGCATCATTCAAAAGTACAACACACTGCATTACAGATGGACAAAGACGTATTAGAACCAGAGAGAAGGAAAGTAAGAAGGAGCGGAACATTCCAATGTTAGAGCTGGACAATGCGTGCGTGCTCAAATCAGAGTCCGGCTGACGTTCACTCGTATTCTTTTTGGTAATATTTTAGTTCTGTAACATGTTCAGGAATCTGCAGGAACTATTTTGTGTGTGCTGATAAAATGAAATTTACACACACATGACTTAAGTACACACATATATAGGGAAAAAGCTTTCAAAACTGCTCTTTTTCTTGAACAAAAATTTTAGTGGATTTCAGTGTGCAAACGTTGTTCCTAGACATTTAATGTTGTTTCACTGAATTCTTCATGATAAAGATTGATCTGCTTGTTTTCTGCTCTCAATGGCCAACGTGCCACAGATGAGCTGAAAAAATATTGATGGCATGATAGGGTTAAGTAGGATTCAGTGAAATCTGTTAAGATTTGTCTGTATTTGGTATGGGCAGCTCAGTACAGACAGTGCATGTGGAACATGGGGGCAAGAGGTAGTCTCTGACCAGGGATGTAGTAAGTGTGCATCATTCTGCTGTAAATACCAAAAAATTATCTCTCCTTTTTTTGGGGAGGAGATGGGGGAGGGGGAAGGACAGAATCTTCAGGGTTTTACTAGCCCTGACTGGCCTGGAACTTACTATACATCAGCATAACAGGCCGGCATCCAACTCAAAGAGATCCATCTACAACTGAGTATAAGCTATTGTGATGGCACGTTTGCACCAGTGCACTCAGCTGATGTTGACTTCTTGGTAAGTCATAAGAATCCAGAATGTGTCATGGAATCGTATTTCAAAGTTTTATAAGCACTTCAATTTTCTATTTTAAATGAGATATCTATGACCTGCAGAGATGTATTTTGTGTATAATATACAAACAAGAAAAGGAAACGATAAAATTGCACTGTATTTAGCTAAAATATACTGGGATCGTAACAGAGTTGTAAAACAAATTTTATTTAGAATAAATTCCTCCCCAATAAACCATAAAATATTATTATAGTAAGGTACCAGCATGTAACTGTTACGGCAAAAAAAACTTAGGTTAAACTAAGAGCTAAGAGCAATTACAAAGTTTTAAGAGAAATGTTGATGTCTTTTGTGCTACAGAACAACTAGTTTAGTTTTTTTCATGACATGTCTGACAAAACTTAAAACTTTATGAAAATAAAACTATGATGAAAAATTAAACAATACATTTTATGCTATTCTTAATATATTAAATCAATTAGTTATAACTATTATAATAACTGTAAGGCACAAAGTTCAAAGCTTTGATGAATTGTTTTCTACTTGCAGAAATTAGAACAGGTAGGGGCTCATAGTGCATCACTATGTGAACACTGACAGTATGCGCTGCAAAGCGGTATTATACTTTCAACTTAAAAAAAATATGCATGCTGTCATTCAATTCACTCAGAACTTGGGTTTTTAATTAATAATAGTTGAAATTTGTCAAGTGCTAACTACGTGTTAGTCACTGTACTAGAGGAACTACATGCATTTTCCCAACAAAGTGATGAGGCTAAAACTATTATCACTGTGCAAATGAGGGAACTGAGGAACATAGAGAGAACGTAGCATTCTCAAGACCGTCAGGGTCTTTTTATTATTGTTATTTTCGTTGTTTATTAGGTATATTTGTCTGAATATATGTATGTGCACCACATGAATGTTTGGTACCTAAGGAGCTCAGTAGAGGGTATAAGATACCCTACAACTGGAGTAATGGACGGTTGTAAACTCAGTGTGGGTGCTGGGAACTGTACCTGGGTCATTTGCAAGATTAGCAAAGGTAGCATCTCTAGACCCTCTAGTATAAATGTAAAACAGTTAGTAGAGCCAAAGAGCCCGTCTTTACATATAATACAATATATTGCCTCTTTGGCAATAATTTTATTTGATAATTACTCTTTCCCTTACGTAAAGCATTGCCATGTCCACATGTATAACCAAAATATAATGGCACAATATGTGATGAAAACAGACCTTATTGATATGATCCAATATATATGTGTGATATATGTTTAAAACATGATACAGATTTTTTTGCAAGAATAATTTTATAAGTTTACAAGCCAATATCACACACCACAAAATAGTCTGCCTACTTATTGTATTTATTTATGCTTTTGAGACAGGGTTTTATTTAGGCCAGGTTGGCCTTGAAATTCGCTCTGTACTTCAGGATGCCTTTCCACTTCTGATTCACCTGCCTCTACCTCCCAACGGCTGGGATTACAGGCATGCGCCACCATGCCTGGTTTGTGCAGTGTTTGGGGTTTGAACTCAGGACTTCCTGTATACTCAGCAAGCATTTTACTTACTGAGCTACAGTCCTGGCCCCATTCTCATCTTTTAACATAAAAAGCGAATATAAAAGTTAAAATTTCAAAACCACTAATGCACATCATACCATCCAGCTTCTCACATATGCTTAGGGAAGGGAAGAAGAAAAGCCAGAGACAGAAATCATCAACAAATAAAATTCAAATGCATAATAATAAATTGCCAAAGCCAAAAAACAGCCCCGTTTTTCTACACAAGAGGGGAGGAATTAGAATAGTTCTTTACGCACGTAAAATAACTACAAAAGATGAAACATAAATATATCGTATGAGACTAATTAGGTGACACATGCAGAAACAACTACACTAAGCATTAGTGGTAACTGCAATTAAAGGTATTTATAGTAAATATTCATCAGAGGGTGCTGTGATGGACATATAGTGGTACTTACATCCCTGTACAGCCAAATCTACAGCCCAAACCAAAGTCAGGTGCGAAAGAAAGCACAACAGTGTCAGTAAGCTCTAGGATGTAGAACAAGGAAAGTGTACAGTTCGTTCTTTACTTTAAAGGGAGCAATCAAGTCATAGGGAACAACAAGCACTGAGTTCATAGATGTGAGCTGATAAAGTGGGCACACCATGGAAAGACACTGTAAAGACACTTACGTCGATGTAGTTGGCGTTAATGTAATCTGAAGAAGGGTCATCTTCCACAGGCTGCAGGATGACTCTGGAGTGGTCATCTGAAAGGTGTAAATAATCAGATGCAAGCTATTTGAGCTCCTCTGCTCTGAGACAGGCAGGGAGTGGTAAAGACGCAGGGACAAGTTTGGTCTTTAGAGCCCACACTTTCAAAGCTCTGCATTATCATTTAACCAGTCATCTGGGACAAATGCCAGAACTACATGGAGTTTGCTACTTCTTCCAATGACAGCTTTGAATGCAGGTTCGACGGCTTGTCTTTCACGTCAGGAAATTTTGCAGGTGGCACCACAATGTCTGGGTGGCTCTTCATCTATGCCATGGATTTTACAGCCACAGACTAGACTGTGAATTTTGAACCTGTTCTTCACTCCTTGAGAGACGGATTATGTTTTAATGTATGATAGATAGTTTAGAATGATTTCAACTCGGAGTAGACTGGTCTAAGGAAATCAGCAGACGATTACAAGTTAGGTTATCCACTGTCCTTGCTGCTTCCAAGGCTGCTCTGGTTACGACTTGGCATTTTGCATGTACTCTTCATGCTGATATCTGAATGGAACTTCTGAGTGATTCATGGCTTTTAGAATCTGGAGTTCAGTCCCTGCCTCCAGGTAAGGTATAAAGGCATGTGAAATAAATACCTCAGTAACCTTGAATGTGACCCACAGGAGTGTTAAAATAATTCACAATTGAAAAAAAAAAAAACCTTGGCATTACCCCAGTATTCTTCAACATTTGTTAATAAACTTCCATGTATTTAAACATAAATTTAAAACAGCAAGTTTTTCAAAGAGATGAATGAGAATGAATTTATTGAGGGCAGTAACATTGTTTTTAATATTCAGTAGATCACTTATTAGACTGCTATGTTACCCCTAGGATTCCCTAAAGTCAAAACCATGGAAGTAGTAACTCACTGTTTAGGTTTATACATGTAATAGTTACAAGGGTCAAGATCCTTACATGCAATAATGTTTCCGTATCGGTTCTTTGCTCTGTTTTGATCCTTTTTAGCCACATCCCAAGAGGCTGACTGGCCTTCAAAGAAGCTCTGAGAAGAAGAAAAAAAGAAAAGAGTTGACAAGCAAACCTAACTTAATTGTGTTTCACAACAGTTTTTATCTGCTCTTACAATTCACACAGTGGAAGCCACGTTTGTGGGGGTAGGGGGCAGGGCTGTCTAAGGCCATGAGCACATTTGTTTCTCAGCCCTCAGATTGTTCATCTTGAGTTGGTCTGACCCCAGGTGAGAGCCCAGCAGGCACTTTAGAGAAAGACGGAACCTTGAAAATACTTCAGTGAGTTACAAGGAGGAAAACCATCACTCTTTTAAAAACTGTCTACATAAGTAATACATTAAAACTTAGAAAAACTACTTTTAATGTCTATCTTCCAAATGTGTGTTCATCAGCTTTTATAACAGGAAAAAAAATCACTTTGTTCCCATAATTCTTTAGTCAGGTGCGATCTGTCATCTTTTTTTTCCTCTTTGAAGGCCATGAAGATGGGGTCTTTTCTGAAGGGAATGGGCTTATAAAGATTCTTTTTCTCCAAGAACCTATTGACAGATGGGCTCACTGTTTGGTTTAATCATGCAGCAATTTAAAACACAGCTAAAGATCTCTTTGTGTGTGTGTGTGTAGTTAAACTTAAAACTTTGCTCAACACAGGAAGTAGGGTCTTCAAAGAGCCAATATTCTTTGAAGCAGAGTACACAGGAATATACATGAAATGAGCAAGCAGAAACCGCTCTGGCAGGATATTCTAACTCCCCGCCCTTATTTTGGGCACTTCTCAAATATCTAAAGCGGACATTCAAAATTTTAAGATAATTTTTCTCACCCCAAATAAAGTACACAAGTGGCCCACGCATGGCATGTGAACCTTAACATTCTTTCCATGGAGTTGAATGTTTTCGGTTCTTCTTTGGAATAAGATTCACTGGGTTCCCTCTTCCCTAAGTGTGTCCACACACATACACTGTGCTGAGTGTGTGTAGATAAACCAGCTTCAGTGTTGCACACTGAGAGGTCAAAGCAAGACAGAGGTGGAAGGAACTTTGTCTTTTTGCTGTTTCTTGGAATGCGATTTAAGTCATTTTCTTTGTAAGGTAAATCTTGATAGTTTGGTCTGAGTAGGAAAGAGACATATACCATGAAAGGAAATTTACCACATTTAATTTTTTTCCCCCTTTGGATGCTGTATACTTAATTTGTGGCGTTCAGCTTTTCTTCCTTGCCATCCGCAGCTGACAGTTCACAAAATTGAGGGAAAAGTGGCAAGCATTACGTCTAACTTATTGTCACCATTAGAGGGTTGGCAAGCAAGGAGACAAAGAAACATCTGGAATTTAAGTCAATCAGTGATAGCATCCTTAACACACTACAGAGGAGCTCTGGGGATCCCTTTTCTTGACTTTTGAAAAGGAAACTGTGGGAAAATCTAGTACAGTGTTTTTGATAACACTGAAATATTTTAGAATCCATTCCCAAGACTCTTACAGTGAACATAACCCTGAACACACTTCCAGGAAGAGCTCTTCTCCATTTTCCTGCTTCCCCATATATACGTATTAAGACCTTCTCCATGCTGGACTAGAGAGCCTGTAGAGTACCCACTCTTGTAATGTTGAAGGGAAGAAAACGCTACATTACATTGAGTATCATGTTAAAAGTAAAATTCAACACAGCATTGAAGCTTTCACCTCGTATTCCTCTTTGAACCCATAGCTGTCTGATGTCTTCATGAGGTTAATGTGCTGCAGTAAGTCGGCCACCCTGATGGCTGGATGCAGCTGTCCTGTTTGGTAAGGGGACTCCGTCCCTTCGCAGAGGTATCGAGGAACATCCAGGAGACGACTAGACTCTGCGGTGGCACTGTGGTTCTCATCTGGCAGATTTCATATTCCAGAACATTAAAAAAGAGATAAAGTTATCTTGTTTAATATATAAGCATGCAAAGAAGACGTGAAGACTTTATTTAGATCTTGAAGTAGTAGAAGGATGGAAAAGAATAGCCAGCCAAGAGGGTTGGTGTGGGGGCTGGGACAGCAATCCCCTTAAAGACAAAACCTTTCACTTGGGCTCAGGGGTTAAAGGTCAGAACATATGTGTCTATCAGCAAGATAGCAGATGCTGGGAGAGACAGGAAGACACTGGATTCATTTAGCTGAGTTGCCTTGGTTTTTAGCATTTGGAGTCACAGCAGCATAGGCAGGAGCCAGAGGACCAAGCTGCCAACTGAAACAAAAAACGTTTTCACCATTGACCCAGTTGGATAAACTTTTTCACACTCATAATCCAACCTCCCACAGAGACCCTGCTTTGACAACATCCCCATCACCACAGAGATGCTCAGCTCACCAGCTTTCCCCTCCTTTCCCAACACAACACACCCTGGATTGGAAATACTGATATAGAATCTCACCCCCACCCCTTCTGCCCTCCAGGAGGCTTCACATGTGTTTCCTCTTGGTTTCTTGTTACTGTTAATATTTTTTTAAAGATTTATTTATTTATTATATGTAAGTACACTGTAGCTGTCTTCAGACACACCAGAAGAGGGTGTCAGATCTTGTTACGGATGGTTGTGAGCCACCATGTGGTTGCTGGGATTTGAACTCAGGACCTTTGGAAGAGCAGTCGGTGCTCTTACCCGCTGAGCCATCTCACCAGCCCCAATATTTTTTTAGTTGCCAGTAAATTTTGACTTCTCTGTCTGCAATGTCAGAGAAATCAGGGGTACTGGAGATAAATGAGGATACCTTCGTTGAATCCCGAGCCCCTCCCCCACACTGTTTTACAAGGCTTTCTTAATGTTTTTTAAGCCATGCAGAATCCCTGCATGCCACTTTTCTTGCCCTGAGTTCTATCTACCTATCTATCTATCTATCTATCTATCTATCTATCTATCTATCTATCTATCTATCTATCTATCTATCTTCTTTGTATATAGACTTATTCCCAGAAATTCAGTAAATATTTCAGTGAGTGAGTGATTTAGTTAAAATTCTACAGAATCTTTTACCACCCACATTTAAGTATAGACCCATCCTCATGGTTTTAGTTCAAACTGGAAAGACACTTTTAACTCTCTTTCTGTCATAAAAATGAAGAAAGAACCAAGAACGTCTTGCCTATGAAGAATAAACAGCATTTTAATGTCAGAGAACTAAGCATTACAATGAGAAACATGCTTATATTTAATCACATTTAAACTTACCATTCAAAAAAAAACAAACAAACATTGGAGGGATGTTACTGTGAAAAGTATAATACTGTCACACTCATTAACAGAAAAGAAAGTACACTTTTAGGGGAACTTGCGTTTGAAATGGTAATGCTTACTGCAGAGAATGATATTTAATTAACAGTAAACCATAGTTCAAGTGCTGGTGCATCTGCCTGCTCTATCGCCAACTCTACAAATAGGATATGGCAAAAAATGAACTGTTGTCCCCATGACAAACACTTTTTCTTCCTGGAGAGGGGGAAAAAAAAAAAAAGACCCTACAATCAGATTTGTACGTCTCCGTAATTTAGCTTGATTGCATTTATCTTTACCCTCTCTTATTAAACTAAATTTCTTTTTGCATTCATGTCTAAAAATAGCACACACTGAAGGGAAAAAAAAAGAAACAAAAAAACAAACAAACCAAAAAACACCAATAAAAAAGGAAACAATGACATCAAAACATAACAAACAAACAAACAAACAAACAAACAAAACAAAGAAAAAGAAAAAAGAAAAAGAAAAAAGAAAAAGAAAAAAAAAAAAAGAAAGAAAGTCCTTGGTGGGGTCTCTTAAGACCTAACCACTCAAGAGAATTACTGCCTCTCCTTCCGGTTTAACCCACCCACCCCTCTCCACACATTTGCTAATACAAGATTCATTAGAGTTCCCTCTGCTTCCAATGAAACTGCTGTCAACTGACCTATCGTCATTAGAATATTCAAATCAATAGACCAGCAAATGACTATAAACATCTCCCTGGAAGGCTAAATTCAGAAGCAACTAGTTTAGGCTCTACCACAGGATATACAACTGATGAGGAGAGATCAATGGAACAGAAGATGTCAGGAGCTAGAATGCAAGCACCTAGGCTGAGGGGTAAGGTAGCCAGGGCAGGCCTAGACAGAGCTTGGCTTGAATCTGCTGAAACAGCAGAATCTTTACAATTGTAAGACGCTCAGAAACACAGATTTGACTCACAGTGCACATCGTACAAATGACTGTATCCTGGTATGAGAGAGCCAAGGCTCTGTGTGGCGTCTGGCTCTAATACAGTGGTACAATAGTCAGTAAGGTCTTTTGAATAATCACATATGAATTATTAATCTCAATACATTTCCACCTCATTAAACTACCTAATAATGCAACTGTCAGCAAGAGTGCCTGTGCTCATCATTATCCTTATTATACATTGAAGAATAATAACTTCGGCTATGTCTTGATTGAAAGGTTTCTAGAGTTCTTTGTAATATACTTACCGGTTATAGGGACTTAAGCCCAACGAAGCAGTGAAAACACAAAAGATAAAAATATGAATCAATATAAAAAATTTCCAAGCCTTTCAGAATCTTAAGGTAGATATAGATATGAAGCAATGTTTGAAATTATTTCAAAAAAATTTTTCTGTATAAATGCAAAGTGAATGGATGAAAGGCAACCATCAATGTCATGGTTCTACGAATGCTGGGAAATGGAACATATTAATCCGATGTCTAATGGGACTAATGAGAGTCAGCTTTCAAAGAGAGCCGATGATTTTAAAACCAATCACCATCAGTTTCAAAATGAAGAAAGCTGCATGATGACAATGGACTACTGTGTCAATACTATGCTAGCTCTGCCTCTCCTTAAACATGACCAATCCTTCCCATTTGAGATATCGTAAGAATTGTTTAGCTTTTATAGTTTGTAAAGCTCACATGCACTATCTCCTTTTCTCTTTACATACAGTTCTGTGGGGGGGGGTGGCTGGCTGGGGGAAGCATGATACTTCTTAGCAGTGGAAGACAGAACCTGCAAGGTGGCTTTCTGAACTCACCGTAATTCTATACATTCCTACACATGCTGAGATTGGAACCCAACTCTACTTGACTGTGGGAAAATTACCATGATGGATTTTAACGTTTAGCCAAACCATTCTTCTTCAGTGTTTATTTTAATTTAAAGAAAATCTACTTATTAATTTGAGATACTGACACCACTCTACATTTCTCAACAGAAGGTGCCTATGTGGAAGCATTTGATACTTCCCCTGTCATCACCACGCAGCAGTTCAGGTCAACTGTTCTGAAAAATGCCTCAGCCCACCTTCATCTCACTGTGAATACGCGCATTGAAGGATGAGTATGGTTAGAGTTAGATTTATTATTTTTATAGGCTCTACAAATTCAAAATTATTATTCTAGTGCAGAAGAAGTATACATTATGCTAACTGATTAGATGCAAAATTCCCAAATATTTTGTAATGTATTTTTAAACTGAATACCTCCATAGCAAAAAGAAGCTTAAACGAAGCTTCCTTGTTCACAAGAAATATTAAGCATAAATATCAAATATAACGTTAGGTAATTTTAAAGGTATGTTTATTGCTAATCTAGATTTGGGGATAAGCAGAACCACAAGGGTGTTACTGAAAAACAACCTGTGGCTATACAATGCACACTGGCCAAAATGATTGGTGGATAATTTGTCAGGAAATAAGAAGCAACTTTAAATGAAACACGTTTTGTTCTGAAATATATAGGTTTAAAAATTAACACAGTTTTGCAACCAAAAGGGCCAGAATCATTGCAAGCAATACCCGTTTTTCTTAGGTATGATCCAGGTAAACTCAGTTTGAAGCTCTTGCACCATGATACTATGCATTGTAATGTGATGTGGTGTGATGTGGTGTGATGTGATGTGATGTGATGTGGTGTGATGTGATGTG
>NC_034610.1:51088070-51112544 GCF_900095145.1 Mus pahari | reverse complement strand
GTGTCATCTATGACTACCCCTTGCATCAAAATTCTATCAACTTCTCCTGTATGGTTAAAATGACAAAGCAAAAGCAAATGAACTGGGTTCTCCTATTTAGTTGCTGTAAAGTTAGAGGGGCTTAGAAAATCCCTTAGCTAAAGCTGACTTTCCCACATCAGCTAGTTGCTCAGACATTCTTGGCTCTTGGGAATGGACCATCTGGGTTCCTTTCACATTAACCATCCATTAGGGACAATTCTGCTTCAAGTCCAATACAAGTAGAAGCTGGTGTGTTGTTCTAAACAGGGCGCCTTCCATTTAAATATACTAGGTCTATATATATTGAAACAAGGTTGCTGTATGTTTGGACTATGGCAGCTTATCTGAAATAGCAAGACACTTACCAAAAGGCAAATTTTTGCTATGTGGACAAGATACATCCTATGTAAGGAGTTGTGATGCATGCAAAACAATAAAATAAAATAAAATAAAATAAAATAAAAACTGGTGATAAGTATTTTAAGCCTCACCTAACACAGCAGTCGGCACAAGTGGATCATTGGGCACTGTGGGGAAAACAGAGCTTATGAAGGAGTGTTTGACTCTAAGTTCTACTTTTCTTTACAAAAATTATTATACCTTTACAATAAGTTTTTAATAGTTGATTTGTATTTTCTTTAAAAATACAATGATACGGTTTGATTTGATTTCTGCTCTTTGTGAGGGTAAAACTCTTTTTCCTAGCGGAGTTATTGTAAAACGTCAGAAGAGTTGTATCTATAGTTACAGCTTAGGCCTCTGTTCTATTTAAAAAGGCAGATTATTTAGCTTGACATTATAAAGTTGATAAAATTAGGGGAAAAGGATCCATGCATTTTAGATCTATCAAGTATAAGGTACTTACAGAAATAAAGAACCTATAATCATTCTAATTAATTTTTTCCCCAGCTAACTGTGGGGAATTGGTTTAATCCTTCCTTTATGTTCATAAGTGGGTATTTATAGTTACACTTTCAGAATTGACACTTTATAGTCAGGTCCTGCTATGGGCAACAAACATGTGTCCATGGCACAGAAATACATTCAGACCTGTAATCAATTAAATACTGAATCAAGTACTTGGAGAGATGATACACTCATATTTTAAGCAAAGCAAACTTTCAACAGTCATAGAATTTAGACTTTTATGTTGTTCCCTGTGGTTCAATCTTAATAGTGAAATAAAAATAAAATAGGCTAGATAGTCCTTAACATGATTATAACTGAATTCCAAAATAACTAACAGTACGTCTAACTTTATTTGGTATGGATATACCCCAGGAAAATAACAGCCAATACTCAAAGCCAACAATTACTGAAAATTTTTATTTAGCTGAAGTTTTCAAAAAAAAAAAAATCCCCTTTGTGAAATGACAGACTTATAACTTAAAATGTTGTGTAAACTTGCCTTTCCCTATGCCTTTAGTTTGCATAGAATATGAATTCTTTTTTTACTTCTTGTCCCCTTACATACATGTTTACCAAATTAGGATCAGACTTGTTACAGAAATGTCCTATATATGAAATGCTAATGACAAACTTGATTTGCCCATCTCTAGCATCAATTTTGCTAGAAGATTTGAAGAAATTAATTAGGCACATTAACTTAAATTTAAATAAACACAAAATTTTGAAAGGGAATGATTTTCATAGGATATTCAAATTATGCAATTATTCAAATCCTCTGTGCTTAAGCGGGACTTCAATAGAGACATTTTAAAAGGAAATCCTTCATAGGTCAACATTAGTAATTCTTGAAGAATCTATGTACGGGGTGGGGGGGAATGGGAAAATGAATGCAAATGTTATTTCATCAAGCTTTTCAAGCCAGTCAACACAACTACACTTTTAGATTTCATACTCCATACTTAGAAACTTAAGACCAATCTTCCATGTAGTTGAAACTTTCTCATGTGTATGATATGTGTGAGTATATGCATGCTGCCATGTGTGAGCACATATGTGTGTGTATGTCTAGAGAAGTTGAGATTATATGGCTTCCTCAATTTCTTTTCTATTATTGCATTGAGATGGGTTCTCTTAGTAACCCGGAGCTCACCAACTTCAGAGGTTCTAGCTAGTCAGCTTGCCCTGGGGACCCACTCCTGAATGTCAACCAACTGTTAGGATTACAGGTGGCTACACACATACCTGGCCTTTATGAGGGTCCTGCTGTTCTGAGCTCCAGTTTTCCTTCCTGTCTGGTAAGTTCTTTATCCATGAACTTACCTCCCTATGTCTGGTTAACTTTTTGGTATTGGAGTTCTTCAGAACTAATACTAGATTTCCTTAATGGAACAAACACTTATGCCATTAATGCCTAGAAAGAATTATTGTTTCTTCTTATCTCAAAATAAACCCTTATCTTCTATAAAGAAAAAATATAAATAACATACACCAATTTTATATAGAAAATGACATTTTAACATAATTCAATGACACATACTGTCTGTGGCTCTACGTTCTGAATGTTTCTTATAATTTCACAACAAAATCCCTAGTTTGAAGTTCAATAAACCCTGTACCAAAACTAAATACATGTCTTTTTTGTAAATTCCAAACTAACATCAGTTGTGTTTTACTCTCCCTAACTGCTTCTCTGGCTTCTTCTTTCATTATTCAAAAGTTATTGTTTGAAATTAAGCTTCAAAGGCATTAATGAAAATTTTAATGTGTAACTTACATCTTGGACTGAAGTTATGTTGGTCCATGAAGGTGAGGGAAAGGGGGTCTTCTGCATGCAGAGTGCTCTGATCAGCATAACTCCGGTCCATAGCATTCACCATGTGGGTCATTTCCTGACGTGTGTTCCCCATTGCATCTTTGCGCTTCTTAGCAAGCTTGCTGCCAAAGCAAATACAAAGGGGAGGCCTGAGTGTGAGCCCTGAGGGACAGTTGACACCAGCAAAAAAGTGGCTCTAGTGAGCCTGAGGACAAGGTTACAGACACAGATTAGAAAACCTAAGAACTGTTCCTAATTTCAGGAGTTAAGATAACACGCAAACCATTACGTTGACTCGTTGTTGTAGTATGACCTTATCTGTCAGCTTCTCGATATTCTCATTGTCAAACCAAGGGTTTCACTATTTCTTCTATTTATGTCTGGGTTCAGAGGGAAAAAGAGTACGGTAAAATGAGGGTACTGGATGATGGAAATAACCAGAGTACATTGTGTACATATATGAGAGTATTAAAAAATAAAATAGTTTTCATAAAGTGTTTCAACAAGAGTACAAACACTTCTAAAGAAAAGTTAATTCACAGATGATTTATATAAAAATTTTAAAAATTTAAGTTCCAGCCTTCCTCCTGAATGAAGACTGTCTTTGATCAACTTCTAGATAATCTTGCTAACAACATGACTTAACTTTGCTTTATCAGAGCTGCCAACTAAAACAAGGAAAAGGGCCTTTCTCTCCTCTGCTGTTCCTAAGTAAAATCTACAAACACACAGAGAACAGGCACACGGAACAGAATATTCACAGTCTTAATCAAAAGTAATCCAAAGTCCTTTAAAATTAACCCTGTCCAGATGTGATTCACACACTTACAAAGAGATGGAACTGAATCATATGCTCTGTAAGAAAGATACTGGGGAAAATTGGAAAATGCTGTACAGAGCTTTACTATCAATTATCATCGGCTTGGAGGACTGACATGGTCCAACCCTAACTTGTATTTTAGACTTCTCATGCATACTGTCCAGTACAGAAATGTCTAGTAAATGTAGCAGCAGAATCATTTAGGGTTGTAGAAGTTAGAGTTACCCTTTCAAATGACACAAATACTGACCCTTTCCCCTCCCACATCAAAACAAAACCAACCAACCAAAACCAACCAAACACTTCCAACAACCTAGATATTTTTGTTTCTCTTTGTTGTTCATGAACATGCAACTAAAATCTACTAATGGTACGTAAAAGAGTGAACTCACACTCACCACACAACTTCTTTATAGAGGCACTGTAAACCACTGTCTAATGTAAACTATATTATTCACTTTATGATAGCAGTTAATGCTGTCTTGGAAATATTTCCCAGTTGTTAAGAATGGCATTTCTTACCTCAGTGGTAGGACATTCTTTTCTGGTCCCCATTACTATCTATACAACACACCCCAAATACTACGAAGGCTTATTGAATAGATGGAGTACGTTCCACAAGATTTCCTTTTAAAGTGCTTTGTACAGCCCAAGAGTTGTTCTAGTTTATTTTCCTCTGAGGATTGTAGCAATTGACCAAAGGGGCACACAACCAACATATAGGACACAAACACTAAATCTCGACCCAAACAGAATAAAGCAGGCATAAACCATGCTTTGCTGACGGATACCTATCAGTCATATAGAAGGAATAGCAGGTATTAGCAATATTAAAAAACAAGGACAAGAGAATATTATCTACCACCAGCAGCACCACCAGAACTATCACTACACGGTCACTACCGTTAATACCATCACGCATTGACATTTGTTGCACACAGTAAGTGTTACCAACTGTTCTTTCCAGGCCAAGAGGAAAGTCTGTAGAAATATAAAGATCTAGACAGAGACATGAGACACTGTGGAGGGAGATGAGAACTGTGTGAGAAAATGAGGAACAGTTTGAGGGCAGCTTGTCCTAAGGACTCCTGGCACTTGACACAAATGTTGAAAATGATTTGATTTTTTTAGAAATAACAGCAATGTTTCAGAATGGGTATGTTAGTTTTCGTTACCATTTTTAGGTATTTTTTTTTTATCATATTAAAGGTGTGTGTGTGTGTGTGTGTGTGTGTGTGTGTGTGTGTGTGTGTGTGCGTGTGTGTATGTGCATGCGTGTATGTGAGTGTGCGTGTGTACATGAGTGCCTCTGAAGGCCAGAGGCATCTGATACCCGCAGAGCTGGAGTTATGGGAGCAGTTGTAAGCTGCCTGACATGGGTGTTGTAAACTCAACTCAAGTCCTCTAAAAGAACAGAATGTGTTCTTTAACTGCTGGACCATCTCTCTGGCCTATAGTTTAATTTTTCTGAAACCTGAACAACTTATTTATTTGATATTGGGAGCAATGATGCCCCCCTTATAAATAAATGGACATAAAAAAATAGAAATGCTAGCACTAGTCAATAATTTCATTTTCTAAAGACAATGTTTGACCCTAAACACCACCAGACCATATGTAGACAACACATACCCACATTCCAAACTTCGTAATAGTTCACCATCACAAAAGATTTTTTTTCCCTTAAGCTTGCGACATGCTTTAGTCTCTAATACTTGCCTAGCGTCTATTCACTGTGACTCCAAATAAACTTCCTTGGGAATGCTTGCTATGGCTGATCCAAGCACAATCTAATTCAGGTGATTTTTGTAGTAACATGTTCATCTATCGAGGCAACACTCGTCACATATCATGACAGTACTTTTCAGTCATCTCCTCATTGTGTGCTCAATAAAAGGAAAGGCCACCTGCACCACCTGGACATCAGAGCCATAATACTTAGAGCACAAAGCAGTCACTCAATAAACACTTGTTGAAGAGATAAAGCGTGCCTGCTATATACTTGGCACTTTTCATTGGTTAACTCAATTAATTCTCAGATCAATACACTGAATACTGCTTAAGGATGCTCATCTTATAGATGAGTTCATCGAGGCTTAGGGGAGTTAAATAACGTGCCCAAGGTTGCTTATCTAATAAGCTATGAAGAATGACCTCATTTCATAGCTTCAAATATTACACAGCACCCGGCTATTTATGCTGTGTTTATTGCTACATTAGGAAACCGACAGTAATGGCAGCACGGTTTGCTAAGCATTAGAAAAGAACACAAATACAACATAGATATTCTGTCTTGAAGCAGCAGAGAAATGCCTGTCAAATAAGCTTTAGCCCCATATGGTGGTGTTCAATCCTAGTCCTGGGACTCAGAAGTAGCTGACTTAGTCAGGAACATTCAAGACCTTCCTGAACTGGGATTCATGGCAAGACCTTGTCTCAAAAATGAACAAATAAAACTGGCAATCTTTCTCTAAATCTTTTTTTTTTCTTTAGCAAGGTTGGTTTATTCCTTTAAAAGAATGAGAAATTTATTTGAATAAAACAGTATAATTTGAAATATGGATTCAAAATAATGTTAAAAATTTTAAAATGGGCAGAATACAGCCAATAGAAATGACAACTTTAAACTCAGAGGACTTACGAATGAATGCCTTACAGGTATTTCATGAATGGGTAAGTTTTTAAAAAGTATTTTTTTTTCAAGAACTAAAATGGGAAAGTGTTCAAGCAAGGGCTTTTCAGATTCATCAACTTAGATAATAAGCAAACTGTGTTGGACTTTGTGAGTAGCTGTAAAGTCAGGCAGGCACAGCCAGGTGGTCACTTACACCTCCATCCTCACCACAACCCTGGGATATAAGCCTTCATTGGGGGTATTGTGAAACACAATGAGTTAACACCAGTGCTAAGGAAGTGTTTTAATTAGAAAAAAAGTTACTATAACATAATGCTAATGAAAATAAGACCAAATATCGTAGCTTTTTTCTTTTTTCCATTTGAGCTCCATTCTATTCCTACCCCTATAAAAATAATCAAATTGAGATTAGTATCCCTTGAAGGGTTTAAGTGGCTTTTGAAAGTTATATCCCTGTTTATCTACTTAGGATTTAAAGTACCAGTAGCTTTATGTGTCAGTCATAGCAACAGTATCATCTGCTACAATGTCAAGAGGAGCAATGTTAACTGTGTTCCCTCCCCACCCACCCCCCAAAAAGAAATTCCATTCTAATACAGATAGATATATTGACAGTTAACGGAAGGCTTATTGGCATTCTTGTAACTAAATACATATTGATTCTGGTATGTCTCATGCTTTGTCTTCCCATGAGCAATGAGCATATATAATGCACAGTTCAGGACAGTTAGGCAATTCATTTTGAGAGTACTTGAGTTTGACAGATGTGTAAATGACTTTCATTATCAAAGCAGCCAACAGCATAAAGTTCTGCAGGTGGATGTATGGGTGGGCCATAAAGGGGAAAAGAACTCCATCATTGTATGAAATGGTACAGTTAATTGCCACTGGCTTCATCAAACATGATTTAACAAGTGTGTTATGATTCATCACAATAAGCTAAGAGCACTGTTATTTTACACCTGCTTGTTTTAACAGATTGTAGGAAGCCAAATGTTTGTAATATTTAAAACGCTGGCAGCACTGTGGTGAAGTGATTGACTCATAAAATTTTGCTGTAAAGCTGACTAAAACCTTGCCTAGTGACACAGACACTGCAGGCTGTATGCCTCAGACAGTTTCAATCCTTGAGCCTTGCACAGCGCTATTCCCTTGGACTGAACTACTAACTATCTTGGAATCTAACAAAGTCAACTGAAGATGACTCAGGAAATTGAATGGCCAGTGTTCTCCACGTTGGTCTTGTGACTCAGTAGTTGGTTCACAGGTTTTGTTTTTGGCTTGTTTCATAAAGTCTCTATTTAAACTGTAGTAAACAAACTCATTTCCCCCTATTCTACAAAAGGCTTTTAATGTCTCTGCCCTACTAACTACATTCTCTTTTATCAGTTTATTTTATAAGACCATATTAACAGTTTTAATGGCCAGCAAAGATAGCTATACATTATGACCCTTTTGAATAACTGGGAAATTATGTAAAGTGATCTTACACACATGTAGGCCTGATCTGGTTTGCATCCACTGAGGGCAGTCTGAATGCTGTACAAAAATCTCACTGGGATTATTTTCACAAATGTAATACAATAGTATACAGTGTATATACAACATCTAGAGTAGGAAGTTCAAGCCACATTTGCTACCAGATGTATAAATATATTGCTAAGAGGGTACAGACTGGACATAAGTAAATAAATGATGTTCTTAGCTGTAAGATAAAGCTACTCATGGAAAAATTGTAGTTAAAAATTAAAAGAAGCTGAATATACAGAAACACAATATCCCTTTTAAAAAAGATTATCAAAAGAGATAATACTCTATAGTTTTAGCGTCCAGAAAAGTGTTATTTTTGAAAGACTACCAAACTGACAACACTGCTTCTGTGGGCTTTTTGAAAAGGGCTATTGCATTTTGGACACATGTACAGTCGTAATGACCCATTTTCTACTTACAGGTAGTAGGAGTAAGAATAGTAGCTCCTCCTGGGAAGCAGATCACAGACAGTGGGAAAGAGAAGCAATGGTGAATGAGAAGCATGACTCCGTCACATCCAAGAGAGCAGAAAAATGTGCGTTAAAAAGAAAACGAAACAAAATGAAATCTGGCTTCTTAGGCTCTGCATTGTACGTTGCCCATGCGTTGTTAGCGTTCTTTTGGCCATGCGATTAAACAGACAGATAATGCAGCAAAAAATAAAATTTGTAATACAGAATTAGGAAAAGAAAACAGTAACATGCTGACGTTTCTTATATTGCCAGAGAACTGAAAAGTTAAATGGATTGTGTGTTTTTCAACATGCAGTTAAAGCGCTCTATCATCCATTGCCATTTGAATGTCATGACAGATGGAGCAGCTGTGTATAGAATGTGTATACTAAATATAGCAGTTTATTTTAAATACAAAACATAAAATTATGATGTTGTGTGCAAAGTAACACCTATATTTTTTTACACATTGGGTGTATCTTAATGGTACACAATATATACACGTTATGTGAATACAGGTACCATATGCTACATATGCATGAAGGTATTCCCACAGTAGATGCACGTGATCATGGTATACACAAACATTTACTGTATTGAAACATGATTTCAAGTTGATGTAGGAAGTTGTAATGTATTCATGCTGTGCATTTAAAATATATACAATTAATGAAAAATGGCATATATTTGGAAATAATTCAACAGCGATTAAACTGAAAAATAAAATGACATTGCATTCTGAAAAGTGCAATATCCCTTTCATATCCCAAGAACTTACTTTCTCTATAATCTCAGTTGTAAGGTTTTATTTGGTTGAATTCTAAGCTATTCTTTTGCAACCCAAACACATAGAACTATTTTCAATGAGGAAAATATCCCTATATATATTATTCCCAGAGAGGAATAGGCTAAAGCAACTTTACAACTTCTTGTGAAAAGGCAGGTGGTGAGAATGTAAAGATTTCTGCTTCCATTATTGTTATTATGAATTTCTGAAGTCAAATGAAACTACAGAATAACACAGAACCTTACGCTAAACTCTGTCACATCCAGGACTGCTACATACTTTTGTGATATAATAAATTACTCTTGCTTAACTCACACAGGGTGTGTGTGTGTGTGTGTGTGTGTGAGAGAGAGAGAGAGAGAGAGAGAGAGAGAGAGAGAGAGAGAGAGAGACCACCTATGGGTTGAAGCCTTTAGAAATGTTCTGCAGTGAGTAAGGAGTTAAAGTAATCCAGGCATGATTTAGTCCAGGAGGTGGGAAACACCTCATCTATTCTAAATGATAATGGTCTTCCCTGGTCACATAGGTGCTGCTGAGGGAGCTGAGAGCCCAGGAGACTTTCTATCCAGCTCAATAATTACGAAAACTTAAATGTGAAACACTTAAGGGAGGATGCTTGCTGATCCGATCATTGACAATGTAAACCGGAAGTAGCATCAGCGAAGGTGTGCGGTGCAGTTTTAGAGAGCTGTCAGGGACTGTTTCCTCCCTCCCCCCAGCCTTGCTTTCGTGACTGGCTTAGCAACTTGAAGGACCTTAGCTTTCAGTTGTCGTTCCTAGTACAAACCCATCAAAAGGAAGTAAGTCTTCATTTAAAGACCAGCTACTACTCCACTCTGAGGAGGACACAGGCAGAAGTCATTCTAATGCATCCGATCGGATGTGACACGCCACTTAAGGATGAAGCAGTGCTAAGTTAGCTCTCTAGGTTATTTGGCTTTTTCACCCTCCAAGTACAAACCTAAGTTAAACAGAGAAGTAAAGTCTGAAGGTTCTTTTCCACGATTTTACTGATCTTTATTGGAGACATAGTGTTTCTAAAATACTTAACTCTTGGCTCGCCTAGGATGTGTTACCAATCCTAGAGGTAGTAGACAACAGCAGAGAGAAAGCACTGTTTGGGAAAAGCACATATGTAGCTAATTGAACACAAAACACTGTGGTGCATACCTAATGTTTCTAATGCAGATGTGTCTTCTCCAACATATATATCTCCGGGGGACAATTGTAAAGAGGCAATATATTAAAATAGATGCTCACGGAATTGTGATTAACATATGAGTCTTATCCATAATGTTAATGTTTTATTTTAAGTAGAAAGCAATAATAATTGCACACTATGAAGTTCACGGAATATAAGCAACATTATTTATTACATAATCAGTACAATTATAAAAGCAAAACCGCCTGTACATATGAAGCTCTTAGAATGCACTCTACATATAAAAATTGTTTTCTTTTTTTCTAAAATGCTTCCAAATTATAGCATTATCTAAAATTCATGATTGGGATGATTGAAGTGCCACACTAGTTTCAAAGACAATGACTTACAAATTCTGACAACTTACATAATGATCAAGTAGCTCAAAGTATAAAAAATGTGTATATCTAAAATGCTTTTGAGCAAGAATATACTTTTATCCCCAGAATAAAAAAGTTTAAATTCCAGGAAGTCATAATATCTTTATGAACTCCAGGAGGTGGCGACATTGGCTGATATAGTATAAAAGATAAAGCTCAATTCAATCATTTATTCTTCCTTTTAAAAAGAAAATTAGTCAGTGAATACTTAATATACAATGTCATTAAACAACATTCTTAATTAGAGAAGTAAATGTATGTCTCACATGCAACCCAGATTTTAAAAAAATTAATTAAAAATGAAAATAATTCTGACTTTGGCCCAAGCACCATAATTGTATAGCCATCAGTTTCATTATGTGTAGTAATAACAACACTTAAAATAAGTTGAATTTCCCATGTATCTCTGAAATTCAAGAAATTTAGAGTTTTACATTAAACAAATGTTAACCAAACTATTTGTTTAAACCCTTGAACAAACTACAAATAGGTAACTAAGACTTTACTTAAAAAGGCCAAATAATAAACTGAGGTGCAGGCACTCTTATTAGAACTTGTCAAACAGCTTGGAAGGAAAACATGAAAGTCAGTAGCATGTTTGAGTGTGTGGTACAGGACAGTATCAGACCTTACCTCTTTTTCACAATTACTATGACAACCAGCAGGAGAAGGATGAACACTAAGATGCCAGCACTGATGCCCGCAATTTTCACCACTCTGTCTGTCTGCTTTGCCGGGTCTGGGATCACTTCTGGTTCTTCTGTTGCTGCTGCTAAAGGAATCAGAGAAATAGATGACTGGAAGCCTCTTCATGCACAGGAAGATTGCCTCCAGGCAGAAATAGCCAAAGGAGAACAAGCTTGAATAGCAATAACCTGAAAATGTACATGCAGAAACGAGCTGTTCTAAAACATGAGAGTCTTAGGGCCAAGTTAAGGTAAAAATCTTTATTTTCAGTTATATTTTGCTATCCCGTTTTTAACATAAGGAATAAAAATTTGTTATTAAAGAGGATGGTAGGCTATTTTTTCTTCAAATGACTTAAATAGTCAGAACAAGACTTTTAGGATTACTACACTGGGAAGAGAAGGAGTCACATATAAGTTACCATTTTTCACTTCATTTTTTTTTTTTTTTAAATGACCTCTTAACTGGGTGAGGTGGCCCATGCAGCTGCTTATAATTCCAGGACTCAGGAACCCGAATTAGAGGGCTTGGGAGCTTCAGGCTAGTAAAAATTAGTTTATAATCCACTATAGAAGTTAAAATAAACAGTTTAAGCAGAAGAAAAAAAACATAAGGAAATACACCCAGAACTATTTCACATTTCCTCGTGAGCTGATAAATGTGGGAAATGACTTTAAGAAGATTATTATTATTTTTTTTTTGATCCTTTCAGGCCCTTACTTTTTTTTTTTTTCTCAAAAATCACGCTCAGCCCTCACACATGTCCACAATTAAAATAGAAAACTTTAATCAATACATAAGCCCTGGAAAGCCTCTGAAGACATTTTCCTTTTACCTCATTTACCTTGAAACTGGCAAAGAAACTATTATTATCTGTACTTTACAGACACAAAACCCCCGAGGCTTAAAGAATTAAGGATAGATTATGAATCACTCAAGGGCAGACACAGAATCTAATAAATCTTCTATCTTCTAACACAGCACTCCTCAGTTGCCAGGTTTGTGACCCCCACTGCTGAAAATATGCACCACAAAGACCAGGGAGCTCTATGGATTAAACATATTGGAAAACTGTTTTCAGTTGCCAATCACAATACCGTGTACTTAAGAGTTCAGAGACCCTGGCTGAACGAACATGCTACAATCAAGATCTACACGGAGCCTGCATATCTCCAGGACAACATGTCTATTCTCTTTAGAAAGTTATCCATCTGTGGCTGTGTCAACCCATTAGTTCCTTCATTTGGCTTCTTTTGCTCCAACATCCATGTTCTATGTATCTTAGTGTCTGCTCTATTATTTTTTTCCACCAGAAAGTTGCTGGCATGAGGTTAACATAATTTTTCAAATTAAAATGATGGTCATGATGATGATGGTGGTGGTGATGGTAATGGTGATGATGGTAATGGTGATGATGTAAACCTATCTCTCACTAATATTAAATAGTTCGCCAAACTATCTTTGTTTCACTTGCACAGAATAAAATGTCCCAGTGGTTTAGTCACTATGACTCTCAAGCAGAGACTACAAGTCCACAGCTTGCTTTTTCCCTAGCAAGCAGAGGAAGTTTGTCGGGCAGTAGTAGTATGGCCGTTCTCAGCATTACAGCTATAGGGAGCTTCCTTAATTAGGAGTAAGTGACAATTGTACTACACAGCCAACTATCTCATTGCTTGCAGTTCATCCAAACCTGCTGTAGCTGTCCTGGCATTTCTTCCTCTTCCTGAGCAGTTTGATGACTGTGCACACACACCTACTCACGGTGTAAGCATAAAATGCCTAAAACAGGTGGAGTGAATTCCTAGGTTGAATGCAAAAAATCTAAACACAAAATGTTTATTGTTTGTAATGATCAAACTTGATTGTTTTACATAGATACACTTTCACAGAGGAATTTTAAAAAGCGATTTAGAAATCTCCTGAGAGAGATAATTTCTATACTTGGCTCACTACAGTCTCTGATCTATTGCTTTACTACACTTGACTTCCACAGGACAGAGATGATAGTCCCTTGTTACTCTGACATACCTGACTTATGGCGTTAACTGCCAGTGCTTCGGACAATCAATTATTGTTAGATGTGCTCTTGTCTCTCTGTCTCTGTCTCTCCCTCCCTCCCTCCCTGCCTTTCCCTCCCACCTCTCTCTCTGTATGTATTTGTGTGTTGACATGCATGTGTGGACATGGGAATGTTGCATCTTGCTCAAGTGATGACGTTATTTTTAAAACTGAGTTTCTCACTGAGCTTTGTTTTGGACCAGGGATCCACCTATTTTAGCTTCTTCACTTAGGTTAGGGGTATGTGCTGACACCCCCAGCTTTTTACACGGATCATCTGAACTCCAGCCATTCTGCCTGCTCAGCAAGCACTTTACCAACAGAGCTGTTTCCCAACCCCAGGATCCCAGCACTGTTTTTCTGTCCTTGATTACCATGGCACAGTACCAGTGCATGGAAACATACTACACTCTTAAGATTCATACCATGTTAGAAATCATGTAGGTTTTTAGTAGTTTGGATAATGATGACTTGGGGACCCAAACTCAGGTCCTCATGCTTGTTCATAGAATAGGGTGCCAACTGAGTCATTTCCCAGCCAGATCCATCTCATTAATATAATTTAATTAAGGTGTCACATGTAGCATATGCTATATTTTATAAGAACCTTCAAAACTCCTCAGCCTTTTCGTAGAAATGCACAAATGGATAAATAGAGCCGATATTGTGAATAGAAGCTCAGATAATAAAACACTACTATGAGATGTTTAAATTCCATCAACACTGAGTCACTAAATAATGAAACTCACACAAAATGATGGGCAAGCAACTTCAAATTTAGAGGATTAAGATTTTTTTAAAGTTACAATACAAATAGATTTTTCTGATAAATTAATCTAAATACATTCCCAGCAGTAGAATATCCAATCTAAGAGTCAGTGTTTGAACAAAGAAACTGTTAAGCTTGATTATGTGTTCAGTGTGTAGGGTGCTAAGACAATTCATGTATTATGGGTATCCATGTGATCATCCTCTTAGAGCCAGCCCTCTTAGAGATGGATCCTATTAATAATTACCAAATTGCAAAAAAAAAAAAAAAAAAAAAGAGTGATTAAGGGCAAACACGCTTTGGAAGTTGTGACTATAATTCTTGTGCAGATATTGACTGTTAAATAATTACCAAACTTGAATGAGATTCTCCATATTTGTATGATATGGCAGCTATTTTCCCTGAAATGTAAACTTTCTATAGAAGTATCACTTATTATTTCTAATATTATCAACCAAAGGTACTTTTATAAAAGAAAATGTGGGAGTTTATTAGTTTGGAGGTGTTTCTGTGTAGACAGCATCTTCCTATGAATTCCAGGTTGGCCCCAAACTCATCATGTAGACCAGGCTAGCATCTAACTGCACCCTTCCCAACTCAGCCTACACAGCTGGTTTCCTCTGTACGCTTCAGTCACATTTATTTTTCTAGGGTTTTGCACAGTGAAACCAAAGAATGTAAATAAAAATCCATTTTTAGAAGATTAATAAATGGAAATATACAGTAGTTTTAAGTGAGCATTTCCTATTTTCTTCAAGGACAGCCAGAACCTGTCAATGTGGTTACACCCCTGTGTCTCACATAATTTATGTTTGCACAAAGACAATGGAGATTATCTTTTTCAGAATGCTTTCCTGTGCCATAAATCTTTTCACACTTTATTTGCCAAAGCGCATTCAAAGAAACCCAAGTATTTTGGAGACTAGACTGGCATAATTCTTTGCACAATGAGAGAATAAAAACAAGTTAGAATTTTACTTTTACTGAGCACATTTATTGGATCCATTTTGGGGGAGGAAAAAAATAGCTGAAATAAATCCCTTTTATAAACCATGTCCTTCTTTCCATGAATACAATAGAACTGATTCCATTCTGGGCAAAAAGAGGAAGGACATATAACATTATATAGAAGTAAAGTTGGCTCTAATACCTGGGATCACACACAACCATTTTTCCTTTCATCACTGATGGTCCAGACAACATCTCCAAGCAGCCTTCCAGGTGATCTTCCAGCATCTTTAGACATACCACACTCAGTCTCTACACATCTTCCTGATATGCCATATTGTTTTTCCTCTTCTTGGCTGTGATGCATGGAACAACATGACCAAGCTGACAGAAGCAGCGTCTTACAAGTGGCTGGACTTCAACAGGCACCTTTCTCTTTATTTGAATGTTAGAAGCCCTTGATTTCCTGGTCATGTACCTGGCCGCACTGCCTTTCAGTGAGAGGTCAGTGGCAGTGTCCTTCCCACTGCCATGACTTTGGCCTATTCTTTCCAGGATTCTTTTTTAAATGCCCCCCACCCCCATCTTGGTCATTCATGGGGACTGGCTGTCATTTTGGGTCCCTCAAGGGCATCAGCCTCATGATATATGGATTTCCACACTTTCTGGCTTTGTGATCTTACAGTTTCTATGACTTGGGTTACCATCCACTCTGACGATTCTCAAATCAATGCTTTCCTGATCAACATCTCCTTGAACTCCTGACCATGCAATAATCTGATTATTGACCTCCTTCAACATGTGTGCATCTCCTTCAACACATCATTTTTAAATGAGAGATTACATTACTTTTTCACAGCAGGATTGTTACAATGTCTTTCCTTGTAGCACTAGATACTGCTATTGCCTTCTTGAAGCTGGGGACTGGAACAACATCCTTTCCCTTTCTCTGTCTCCCTCCCTCTCTTTATCTTCTGATTAATATTTGAAGGTTAAGTTATTTATAATCATGAAAAGACTAATCAGGCAAAGAGGAAATACCTAAGATAGACATAGAAACTCATCCTGTTTCTTATGCAATTAGTTATAAAGTCCTATACCTTTCTACCCGTCTTCTTCCCCTCTGTTACATTAACGCAGACCAGTATCATCTCTCATACCCAAAGTGGCTGCTTACCTCTCTGCTGCATCCTGCTTCTCCTTCATCAAAGCAAAGATATTAACTGAGTAAATGCAGAAAGACAAGCACTGCTCACACATACAACAAATGGTATGGGCATCAGATGCCTTCCTCAAAACGCAAGGGTTGGTTGGATTTTACTCTTCTAGATGAAACTTGAGATGAAGCTATTCATCCATCTCCATGCTTTCCATTACAGGGCTACTTCCACCTTCTGCCCCACACTACCACCCAATCAATTTCAAGTAAATTCCCAGGCAAGCAGCACAGGGTTGGTTATTGGGTATAACATTGTTTTTATTCTTAGTTATTTCCATTATATTTGGAGAGACATGCTATCAGTAAGTCCTTCGACTGGAAAAAGTTACCCAGAATATAGGCCGCAAAGCTAAGATACTCAGAACTAAGCAGATGCCTATCATGTATTGTACAGATTGTAGAGCTACAATAGCTAAAAATGTGATACTATAATGAAATTGATTTGCTGGCTCTGGTAAATAATAGAAAGCCTAGAAAGTGACTTCTGCATTAGATAAATAATGACAAGGGGAGAGGTAGATCTGTGCGTCTTTGGGTCAGCTCAAAGGTCACATACATATAACTAGATATTTATGAGGAATGCAAGGAGTCTTGTATTACTTTGCTATCATGATAAAACACCACAGTCAGGACAATTTATAGGAAATATTTAGTTAGGCTTCCCACTCTAGAGGGTGAGAGTTTATGGTGGCAGAGTAGAGAAAGCGGGAGTTGGATCTGAGGCTGGATCCAAACCTGAGGGCTCACACCATCCTGAACCACAAGCATGAAGAAGAGACAGAGAACTAGAAATGGTGCCTCACAGCTCCCTCCCAGAGACATTCTTCCTCCAGCAAGATCACATCTCTCAAACCTACCGAAACCAAGTAAGTGTTCAAATGTTCAAGACTAAGGGGTACACTTAACATTCAAACCAGTAAAGACACCAAGGTACATTTACCTGCAGTCATCCTAAGGATATAATACCACATTTCCAAGATGGTGGCATGCCAGATAGACATAGTAATTCCTAAAATAGTCACTCTATATAGCAAACCTTTAAGGGATGTCAAGTGAGTAAAGCTGTGAAGAGGATCTTCACAGAGGATCTAATGGAGACTCTTATGCTAGAACTACGAGCAGGTGGGATGGGTGCGACCCACAGCTTAGTCTTTGAGTCCATATATATAGTATAGAACCTGTGAATGAGCAAACTGACATCACTTAAAAAGTAGATTTAAAAAATTTTTAGCAGTCTGTCATATAAATAGATAATGATGGGTTTTGTAAAGTACACGTTATTAATTAAGTAGTCGGCTGCTGTGGACTTCTCCACCTTAGGGGCATCTTGAAGTATTTATTATTTAACTCAATGATCCTTTGATGTCATTTTGCTTTGCCACCTCTCATGACCTTATGGTGAAATCTGTCCACTCTTGGAACAGTCAGCCACAGAGTTTTATCGGTGAAGGAAGAAAACAGCCACATGTCATACATTTTGGTGCAGAGTCAGAAATCATTTTTCTTATTTAACAGAGAAACTTTCTTGAAAACTTGTGATTTTTTTCAAATGAATTGAACAGAAATTCACGAAGCTCTAAAATAATTATAAGATAAAACTATTACTATTACAAATATTTTACGATTAATTTCATGATGTTTAATGTCGCTCCTGCAAACCAGAGATTTTCAGATTTGTTTTCGCTCAATGACAATAGCACAAAAAGGTTGCAAAAATTCTAACTAAATAATAGAATTATTTTTTTTCACATACAAACTAATGCCATATTTCAGGAATATACTCAAGGGTAAAAAAACATAGAAAGTATTATTTTGCTTCATTTTCTTTTAAGAGCAAACATTTGATTGTAAATGTGAATTTTTCACTAAGCTTCCAATTTACTGACATGCAATAACTGGGTAAAATGGAACCATGGTATGCTGTCCAACGTCTTAAACACAGCTGGGTCTATGTATAAGGTGCTCATGAATCTGCCGTGAGCCCTGTCTTCCAACTTCGGCCTTCCAGACTCAATTATCTTGTTTTTGTTTGTTTGTTTGTTTGTAAATAAAGCCTCCTGCTTCAGGGGTTGGCTTCCTCAGACACGGCCTATCTTCTAACAGGGTGACATTTCTATAATGTGAATTTAATTAAATAGCTACCCCAACTTTTTCAAATATACAAGGTTTTCCTAAACTAGGTTCCAGTCAACCTTTTGAAGCTCATTTACTGACACACACCTTAAGCTATTATATACCCTAATTATTTAGAACCTCACCCAACAATCTAGTATCCCTCACTCCACTTTGGGGGTTAGTAATCTGTCACTCAGTTATCATTTCCAGTTTACTGTGACTGAAACAAAGACTGAAAACTCAACTTTACATGATGTGACTTGCTACTCATTGATCTGCCTGCTGGCATTATACATCATTAGTGTGTAAATTATGTCATAATGGCACCATCAGATCTTCTGTGCTTTGTAAACATGCTGTTGAAACAAGCTCTACTATTATTCACTTGATAAAAATGACAGAGATATTTGAATATTTATACCTGTTTCTTCTAAGAAATGTTCAGTGAATAGCTTTCACCTACTTATATAAATATATCAGTATATACATACATACATACATACACACATGCATATATACATACATAGACTGGCTAGCTAGCAGCCCAAGCAATATTTTCTTCACCTCTAACCTCAGCACTGGGGTCACATGTACACACAAACATTCCCTGCTTTTTATGTGCCTGGGGATTCAAGCTCAAGTTATCACGATGCACATGGAACACGTTTACCCACCGAACTAGCTCTCTAGCACTGAGATACTTTTTATACGACATGGGAGGCTTTATAAGGAAATGAAGATCCACAGCCAGAAATCACCCAATGCCTTTGTAATGGGCTTTATGAAGTATGCACTGTAGGACAGAAAAATTGTGGGTGCTGAATGGTAAATGTGGACTTAGCAAGGCCTTTGAACATGAGTTCATTTCCTCTAATTAGGAGGCAACCCCACTCCCACCCCCAGTCTACCAAGTGCAGGTCAAATCCCTTGCTGCTTCAGGTACAGGTGAGGGAAAGCTTTCCTAGGACTTGTAGCCTGTTCTGGTGGAAGGCAAGGCGAAGAGCACAGAGACCTGTTCATTTCCGCCATTTCTCAAAAAACCCAAAACGATACCTTCTCCCATTCCAAACCCCACTCCAACTTTAAAGTACCTGAATCCCATGATGTCACATTTTGGAGTAAAGTATCCTGAACTCTATGGCTTTTCATCTTACTTTATTCATGGTATAAAAGTGAGTTATAGTTTTAACACAAACGAAGTAAAATATGTGAGTCTATGTTTTATGAGTGGTGCGTAGCATTCAGTAACATTTCCCAGGCAGAAGTCATTAATTTTTTTCTTTTTTCCTTAAGAATTTTTTTAAGCTGTGCATACCATTTCTAATCCTGGATTAATGCAGGTCTACTTCCTGAGTAGGATGGACAGGAGGGCTCATCTGAGTCATTCCACTGCCCTCATGTTGCTAAATACACTGTTTCTGTACAAGGCTTGGGGAGTAGTGGGCTTAGAAGCTGCATCTGTTCTCTATCTAAACACGTCACTACAGGAATGTTCTGCTTGTTTACTGGCACCACATGGTTTAAATGGTTTAAACTGAACACGGAGCTGTAGAGGTAGCATGCTTTTGTGAACCAGGTCTTCTTTTCTTGAGCATGTTCACCGTCATAGATTTCACTCTGGATGTCTTTAGATAAAAAACAATCTCTCTTTTACAACTCTGCTTCTAGGCCTATCACCATGCTTTCTTCCCATTCCCCTTTTCCACCAAGAAGGCTCGTCTGTTGAAAGTTTGAAATCGAGCTGGCTGTAGTCTGCCTAAAACATAAAGACTCTGACCTAATTAATGGCTTCCCACATCATTCCTGGGAGGTGGGGCCAGGGTGATGGGAACAGGTCTCTGGAAAGATTTACCTCATTCCTGGACTGGTCTTGTATGCTGCACTCAGCTTGTTTCTATCAGGAGTGATCCCCTTTGCCCACCACATGCCCTGCCCATCATTCCTTGCCTCACTGTATACAGCTCCAAGAACAACAGAGCTAAGGAATCGTGAGGTGGAGCCTCTGAAGTACTGAGCCAAGATAAACACTCCCTCTATGTTTTTCTCTTGGGTATCTGCCACAGCAATATAAAACTGATGGACACATCTATTCAGTTACTTTTAAATTTGGACAATTATTTTTTTTTGTCTTATAAATTCTGATCAGTTGGAATATAGCTCTTTGTTTAGTTACTGATAACAACATCTTGTTAATATTTATGATTCATACTTTTTTCCCACTAAGTGTTTTGCATGCAGCAATTTTATATTTTGACTCCACAGTCAATAACTGCAGTCCTGGGAGGATTTGGGTTCTGTTTTTGCTAACTCTCACAGTGACTTACTTTCAAGAATGCCTGGTGACCTTTGATCAAGAGATAATTGCTTTAGTTAGTCCGTGGGACTCCTGCAGGCCTAAATTGATCATGCTTTCATTTTAAACAGAATTTGCACCTACTTTTACCAGAAGCCAGGAGGTACCAATGGATTCAGGCCATCTCTGCAAGCTTTATGTGAAAATCTCAAGCTATGCACTCCCATTGCCAGCGCAAAGATCAAAGCTTCAAGGGCAACGCAGCTATAGGTTTTCCCTGCAGAGAATACTAAACCACCATTTGGCCCCCTTCCTTCCCCCTCTCTTCCCTTTCTTTTTCTATCTCATAATCTCTTTCTCTTTTGAGAATACTAGGTGCTTGTAGACGCTGTAAGTTCAGCAATGTACATAAAAATGGTTTCCTCCCCATAGTGGGCCTATTCTATAGAGATGCTCTGAGCATATAACCTGTTGGGCATCCAGAACGGCAACTGAGATCACAGATTGTATTTATTTGATTTGCAGTGCTGGGGTTCAAACACAGGCCCTTATGTATGGTGGGCAAGTATTTTGCTACTACTGAGCCGTACTCCTAGCCCTCAGACTGTGGATTTTAATCAAGCTCTTTAGTTTATCCAAGACTATATATCCTTATTCTCTCACCTCCAACACCATGTCATAACTTTCCCATAACACATGAATAGGATCTTACTGGATATATGTACAAGTAAACCAGTATCTTTTGGTACAGAGTAAGTGCATGCGTTTGTCTCTGACATGGGACGTTTGCCTCACTCTATGTCTTATTTTAGGGAGATGTGGAGATGTGGTCTCACACTGAACTTGAAGCTCTTGCTTTTGGCTAGGGTCCTGGCTAACAAGCCCAAGGTATCCTATTGTCTTTACCTGGATGGAAATGGTGGATTTGGATAACAATGATCCCCATAGGCTATTATATTCTAAAGCCTAACCACCTGGCTTTATAGAATAGAACTGTTTGAAAGGATTAGAAAGATTGGGAGGTGTGTCCTTGCCAAAGGAGTGGTGTTAGTAGGGGTGAGCTCAGGTCCAGGTTCTCTCTCCCCCCCCTCCCCCTTCCCCCCTCTGCTGTTGCTGCTGCTCCTCTTGGACCTATATGTAAAGCTGTCTAGCAACATACATGCCACCGTGCTCCACTCCATAATGATAGTGGACTAACCTCTCAAACTACAAGCAAGCCCCCAGTTATTTATTCACTTTCCTTTATCAGAGTTGCCATGGTCATGGTGTTTCTTCACAGCAACAGAACACTGACTAAGACACCAGAGATGGCATGATGAACTCATTCCTGAGCTCAGCTTTTCACATGTGAGCCAGGCACCTGAATTCAGGTATATGTGGTGAACACTTTACGGACTTAGCCATCTTCTTGGCCCTGGCACTGATAGATAATTCAGCAGAGGCCACTCAGTGGCCATGTCATTGGTGCATAGGAGGGAAGACGGGACAGAAGAAGGCGATAAGGGGTTAGACGATGGAGCCTCCTCTTAACTTAGCGTCTCTGCTTTGCTGCATGTGTGCATTTGGCATTGAAGGAAGCTCAGAGCATTGGAGCCACTTACTTGACAAAAAAAAACCCCGATATTCTCACCTCAAGTAACAAAAGAAGTGAGACAATAACAATTCTGCTTTCACGCTTTGGGGAAGCCAAATAATATAGTTCTGTACTGTTGGAGGGTTAATGAACGAGGCTATATTTAAACTAAGGAGAGTATGGGGCAAGGAATATGTCAGTAATAAGGGGTTATACCGTCTAAACACTCATTCTAGTGTTGAGACATGGAGGTAGGTGATGCCTCTCAGGAGCAGAGTGGCTGATGATCACTGGGAAACCAGAGAAGGAAGAGAAAGCAAAATGCTGGGTTGTATCCAATTCACACAGAACGTTTATGGTGAAGAAGGCTACAAACAACTAAATATAACTTTCAAGTGAATGTTTGTAAAGTGATAAACGTGGGTAGCAGGAGACACTAGGGAAAAACAACTCTGATAATGTCACTGGTATTTTTTTTCCCCTCCCACAAATGGCAGGATCAGAAAAGTCCCTTCCTCAGGGAAAACTCTGGAATATTAAAATGTAGGCACTGCATGCAATTAAAAGGCAAATGCACTTGACATTTTTGTTGGCACAAACTCAGAATACCAGAACTGGGCCAGTCATCTAAACATGCCATTCAAAGCCCAAGAAGGAAAATTAAAACAACAACAAAAGATTTAATTTGAATATTATTAGGAAAACAAATAGAAGTCAAGGAAACTCTTTAAAAAAAATCTTCAAAGATAAGGGTGAAATATGATCTAAAATAATAAACAGGACCTACCTTTTGACCTATTTCTACTACTCTTACTTGTTAACTAAAGGATTATAAGTGCTTGATATTTTGGCTCCTTTTAGTTATGAATTTTATTTTCATTTTGAGCAGGTCATTTTCCACCGAGGCTTAGATAATTCATTAATCTGGCATATCTCAGGAGAACACACAACAGGGTTTAAATCACATTAATAGAGGTTGCACTGCAATTTTCAAAAGTGTTTATTTACTAAATTAGAGACTGCCCTGATCTGGGATGGAAAAACCAGACTTAAAAAAATTATTTTGAGTCACAGCTGTTCCAAGATAATTTAGTATAAAGTTTAAATTATTAATATATGTTTTAGAAATTGAGATTGCTTTTTAATCCCAAAATGTCATTTGGCCTCAAATGAATAAGTAAATCAGAGGCACATGTTTTTTCGTATCTCTCTCTCTCTCTCTCTCTCTCTCTCTCTCTCTCTCTCTCTCTCTCTCTCTGTGTGTGTGTGTGTGTCTGTGTGTGTCTGTGTGTAATTGGGAAAGGGACTAAACACAGGTTATCAGACTTGGTACCTGGCTGAGGTACCTTGCTGGTTTTGAATTCACATTTTAAAATGGTTCTGATCATCCAAAATTTCCCAATCACCAACTTCTAGTTGTCACAATATCACCCATATACTTACATCCAATATATATTCTTATATATTATATGTTAAATGTACTTACATCAAATACTGTGATCCACTTACAGATAAGAAACCCAGTTTGACTCAAAGCTTTCTCCTAGTCCGAACAAGACCCTTTTGATATAAGAAAGGTATCCTTCTCTACCATGAAGACATCACTACCCTGGTCTTCTGATTTCTTGGCCTTTGTTGCTGATATTACACACTCTCACACACACAGACATCACATAAGATATATATTACAACCAAACAGTGGTTAGAGTGTTGTGCTTGATGCTTTAAGAATGTTTGGCAGTGCTGAGGGATCAAAAGCAGGAGTCTAGGCCTTCACAGAAGCAGGGCGCATGCTCTGCACTGAGCTGCTTATGTCCTGGACCTAGAGTTGAGTGGTTTGATTTGTCTTTTGTTTTCTCTAAACAAGATCTTGATATTGACCTGGCTTGCCTGGATACCACTTGATCTACATGATCAAGCTAGGCTAAATAAGAGTCTTAAAAAGAATAAGCAAGGACTTCTGAAACTTCCCTAATATTAAAACTTGAAGACCATATATATATGAACGTAAACATATTTGAATATCTGTTTCTTTACACATGGAATGGATTCCTAAAATTCTTTTATACCTACTCCAGGGAACAAATAAAACAACGTTAAAGAAACCTTACAAGAATTTGGTGTGTTTTTGCCTTAGAGAAGCTTTGCAATTTTTTTTTTCATTTACATTTCTTTTTTATTATTATTATTATTTTCTTTATTTACATTTCAAATGCTATCCCGAAAGTTTCCTATACCCTCCCCCCACCTCTGCTCCCCTACCC
>NC_034610.1:51068580-51087795 GCF_900095145.1 Mus pahari | reverse complement strand
GGGGGTACTGGTTAGTTCATATTGTTGTTCCACCTACAGGGTTGCAGCCCCTTAAGGTCCTTGGGTACTTTCTCTAGCTCCTCCAGAAGCTTTGCAGTTTTATGAGGTCCCATTTGTGGATTCTTGATCTTAGAGCATAAGCCATTGGTGTTCTGTTCAAGAAAATTTCCCCTGTGCCAATGGGTTCGGGGCTCTTCCCCACTTTCTCCTCTATAAGTTTCAGTATCTCTGGATTTATGTGGAGATCCTTGATCCACTTGGACTTGAGCTCTGAACAAGGAGATAAGCTCTAGATGCTGACTGCCAGTTGAACCAGCACAATTTGTAAAAATGCTGTCTTCTTTTTTCCACTGGATGGTTTTAGCTCCTTTGTCAAGTATCAAGTGACTATAGGTGTGTGGGTTCATTGGTTCATTTCTGGGTCTTCAGTTCTATTCCATTGATCTACCTGTTTGTCACTGTCCCAATACCATACAGTTTTGTTTTGTTTTGTTTTGAAATCATGATTGCTCTGTAATACAGCTTGATGTCAGGGATGGTGATTCCCCTAGAAGTTCTTTTATTGTTGAGAATAGCTTTTGATATCCTGGCTTTTTTTGTTATTTCAAATGAATTTGAAAATTGTTCTTTCTAACTATAGGAAGAATTGATTTGGAATTTTGATGGGAATTACATTAAATCTATAGATTGCTTTTGGAAAGACGGTCATTTTTACTACTTTAATCCCGCCAATCCATGAGCATGAGAGATCTTCCTGTCTTCTGAGATCTTCAATTTCTTTCTTCAGAGACTTGANGTTCCTGTCATACAGATCTTTCACTTGCTTAGTTAGAGTCACACCAAGGTATTTTATATTTTTTTTTGCGACTATTGTGAAAGGTGTCTTTTCCCTAATTTCTTTTCAGCCTATTTATTCTTTGAGTAGAGGAAGGCTACTGATTTGTTTGAGTTAATTTTATATCCAGCCACTTTGCTGAAGTTGTTTATCAGCTTTAGGAGTTCTCTTGTGNAATTTTTGGGGTCACTTAAGTATATGATCATATCATCTGAAAATACTGATATTTTGATTTCTTCCTATGTAAGCTTCAGTAAGGCAAAGGACACTATCAATAGGACAAAACAGCAACCAACAGATTGGAAAAATATCTTTACCCATCCTAAATCTGATAGAGGACTAATATCCAATATATATAAAGAACACAAGAAGTTGGACTCCAGAAAAACAAATAACCCTATTCAAAATGGGGTACAGAGCTAAATAAAGAATTCTCAACTGAGGAATACCAAATGGCTGAGAAACACCTGAAAAAATATTCAACATTCTTAATAATCAGGAAAATGCAAATCAAAACAACTCCGAGATTCCACCTCACACCAGTCAGAATGGCTAAGATCAAAAACTCAGATGACAGCAGATGCTAGCTATGATGTGGAGAAAGAACACTCCTCCATTTTTTTGTGGATTGCAAGCAGGTACAACCACTCTGGAAATCACACTGGCAGTTATTCAGAAAATTGGACATAGTACTACCTGAAGACCCAGTTATATCACTCTTGGGAATATACTCAGAAGATGCTCCAACATAAAATAAGGACACATGCTCCACTATGTTCATAGCAGCCTTATTTATAATAGCCAAAAGCTGGAAAGAACCCAGATGTCCTTCAACAGAGGAATGGATACAGAAAATGATGTACATTTACACAAAAGAATATGACTCAGCTATTAAAATAGAAGAATTCATGAAATTCTTAGGGAAATGGATGGAACTAAAAAATATTATCCTGAGTGAGGTAACAAAAGAATCCACATACAATGCACTCACTGATAAGTGGATATTAGCCCAAAAGCTCAGAATACCCAAGATACAATTCACAGACCACATGAAGCTCAAGAAGAAGGAAGTCCAAAGTGTGGATTCTTCGGTCCTTCTTAGCAGGAAAACAAAATACTCATAGGAGCAATATAGAGACAAAGTATAGAGCAGAGACTGAACGAAAGGCCATTCAGAGACTATCCTACCTGGTGATTCATCTCATATAGTCACCAAACCTGAACACTATTGTGGATGCCAAGAAATGCTTGCTGACAGGAGCCTAATATAGCTGTCTCCTGAGAGGCCCTGCCAGAGCCTTGCAAATACAGAGGCAAATGCTCACAGCCAACCACTGGACTGAGCACAAGGGGAGTGGGTGTTGTGTGTGGGACAATGGAAGAGTTAGAGAAAGGACTCAAGGTGCTGAAGGGGTTTGCAAGCCCTTAGGAAGAGCAATAATATCAACCAGCCAGACCCCCATAGCTCTCAGGGGCTAAGCTACCAACCCAGGAGTACACGGGCTCCAGCTAAATATGTAGCAGAGGATGGCTTTGTCAGGCATCAATGGGAGGAGAGGTCCTTGGTCCCGTGAAGGCTTGATAGATTCCCCAGTGTAAGGGAATCAAGGGTGGGGAGGCAGGAGTGGGTAGGTGGGTGGGTGGGTGGAAGAACATTCTCATGGAAGCAGGGGTTTCTGGAAAATGGTGGAACTGGGAGAGGGTATAGCATTTATAATATAAATAAAGAAAATATCCAATAAAATGTATTTGCAACTGAAAAAAAAAATCTGGTGTTTTCCACATCCGTCTTCTTTAACAGCACAGACCAACATTGCTACTTTCCAGCGAAACACAGATTCCAGAAATACATGCTTTCTAAATCCCACACTTTTATATTGCAGTTTGGTCTAATTTTCCACCTATTGGAATATACAGCTTTATAGCATAAATGCAAATAGGCTGTTAACCTTTTGCCTACAATTCCAAAAGCTTTAGCGATTTGTATAAATAAGCTCCCGGAATCAAGATCATTAGCTTTCTAGTACTCTGGGCCACACCCCTTTCTTGTTTATGCCTGAATTGGGTTTTTCTATGCCTTCACTATAGGAGTGTTGCTTTTTGGGGTCTTTGTAATTATGTCACATAAACTATTAGCTCCTTACTTTTGTGCTCATATATGTTTGTCACAGGTCTTCAAACAATTGACTTTATTTTCTCTTGTTTCTTTAGACCTTCAGTCTAATTGTTTTTCAATTCCCCACTCTTGAAACAACTGCTCACAGACTTCTTTCACCTAATGCATGGATTGGTAGGCCACGACTCTCCAGAATGACTGGTTGTCTTGCCCAGGGTTCTCTGAAGATAAGCTCAACATGGCGCATGCTAGCTCCTCTTTGCCCACTGGCTTTAGTGTAGTTCTGCCCCTCTCAGATGTCATTGGTTGTCTTAGTTAGGGGTTTACTGCTATGAACAGATACCATGACCAAGGCAACTGTTCTAAGGACAGCATTTAATTGGGATTGGCTTAGAGCTGCAGAGGTTCAGTCCAGTATCATCAAGGCAAGAGCATGGCAGAATCCATGGTATAGGAGGAGCTGAGAGTTCTACATCTTTATTTGGAGGCTGCTGGGAGAAAAATGGCCTCCAGCCCCCAGTGACACACCTACTCCAACAAGGCCACACCTCCAAATAGTGCTACTCCCCGAGCCAAGCATATTCCAACCACCACCTCAGGCCTCTTCTCTATGAGAAGATTTTGTCCACAGTTTTCATACACCATTATATGTTTGCACATTTTTGGATACTAGACAGCACATGTTTTCTATAGAAAGCCTCTTGTATTGGTTACTTTTTAGTTGCTATGGTAAAACACCACAATCAAGGCAACTTATAGTAGACAGAATTTATTTGAGTTTATGCTTCCAGAGGGATACAGTCCATTCTGGTAAGGAGGCAGGTTATCAAGTAGCAGGCATAGCAGCCGGACAGAAGCAGAGAGATGGGTGGGATGAGAGAAAGTGTACTCAAATGACAGGAGGCTTTCAGAAACATCAAGTGGAAAAAGTATTATTTGACTGGTGTATCAATATTAACTACAGTTTAAAAATTACTAAAATTTACCAGTGAATTTTCAGAGAACATGAGGCAGTACAGCACAGTAATAACACAGGATCGTTTTGTTCTGTACAGTTAAGTAAACGGACCCACTTCTGAACAGGACCATATTAATTGTTAGTTAAGGATGGGAAGGCATGCATGGGATTATCATTTAAGATCACTGTCCCTAGCCTGAGAATTTCTGTGCCCTACACATGAGTGTGGGAAACAGCCCTGCTGTTCAGATGAACATATAGGACCTCATTCTATCTGATATGTCTGAGCATCCCCACACAGTCAGGTTGAAACTTAGTGCCCACTGTGATGTAATACAAGTGGAGTGAAAACTGCATCAGATGTATTTTGAGATGGAGTTTTATGAGGTCATTAGGTTGAGAAGAGGCCATGTGGATATGGCCCTATAAATACATTCATGACTTTATAATAGGGAGGGAGACCCCAGTAACTAACAAGGATGTCTCATTACATTATTCCCTGAACACCTTGGGACACCACAGAGGACCAACTCGCAAAAGACAGTCAGTATAATCAGCTTTTTGATGATGGACTTCTAGATCGATGAGATGAATAAACAAAGAACATGCACATGAAGCTGTTTGATATGCACTATTCAGTTACAGCAACAGAGAACAGCCCATAATACTTCCGATTTTATAAAAGAAAGTCTTACTACATGTGCACCGACTTCTGATTTTTTGAGTGTATACATTTCTGAAATGAAATACTTTGACAACAAACTTCTCTAAAAGCTAAGTCTATAGCCTCTGTTCCTCTTACTCTCAGCTGTCGCTCAGCTCAGTGTTGAATGGATGTTTCTACCCCCTGATCCTCCATTTCACATTCTTCCACACTGAATCTGCTCTTCCCACATCTCATTTTTAGTTGTAGAGTTCCATTAAAGTTCTGCAAGAATGTATTTTAAAAATATGACAAAACAAAGAAACATGCAATCACTTTTCCTTTAATAGGTTTTTAAAAAAATAAAGACTTTTTATCTCTTATTATTTTTACCTTAAGTAGAGGACATTTCTAGGACATTCAGAAAACTCATATTCGGTCTTTATTTGTATTTCTTTTATTCCCTAAATAGGCTTCTAACCTACACCTGTAGTTCAAAGCCACTTAAGAATTCTCGGAAGATAGCAGTAAACTATCCTTTGGGTATATAGCCTGTGTGCGCACACTACACACAATTCCTTGTATGAGCTCAGCAAACATCCCAATGGACACACCTTGTCCTACTGCTTCACTATGTATTTAGTAACTGAATCTACTATAAGCGCATGACCCCAAGCACTGGCAGTGTGACAGATGATGCTTGCAGTATCAGAATGTTGGTTGCTATGGCGTCTGCAAATCAGGCTCAAAGGAAATCTCTTGTTTACCAGAACATTTTCAAGAAAGGGGAAAAGATTGATGGCTGTTGGTAGCATGTTTACACGAACAATAAATGGAAATTTAGCATCAAGAATGAAAATTAATGAGAATATTTTTCTTGGCGTGCAGAACCAGACTGAATTTTACACAGTCTCTAATAGCATCCTGCATTTCTCACTAGACTGTAGCATTCATGGCATAGTTTTGCATTCATTAGAGGTGGCTACAGAAAGATAAGAGGGGATAAACTGGAAGCTGCAGATTTTGCATTGCCAGCCAAGGTCACACCAGTCTACTTTATTTTTCAGTGTAATAAATGTGTATCTTCCACACAAGTGCAGTAAATTATACTCAGTCATCCTCGTCACGGATTCTATTGCCATGATGAAACCCATGACCAGAAGCAACATGGGATGGAAAAGGCTTTGGAATTTGGCTTACATATCCAGAGTCACAGTCTATTGAAGAAAGCATTGAGAGGAACTCCAACTTGCTTGGAAGCTGGAGGCAGGAGCCAGAGGCCATGGAGGCGTGCTGCTTACTGGCTTGCTCTGCCTGCTTTCCTCATAGCAACCACCAACCGAGGTGCTCCCCAACCCTCGAAATAGGATGGATGGGTCCTTCCCCAGGATCACGAATTAGGAAAATGCCATACGGGCTTGCCTAGAGCTGGATCTGATGGTCCTCCCTCCACTGTTGAAGCTAGCTTGGGTCAAGTTGACAGAACACATGTGATACGCAAACCAAAAGCATGTTCTGGTCTTTTCAAATGAGATTCTTTCAAGCTATTTCTGGATCCTGAAGAAACCCTGAAACATCCTTTTGCATTTAGCATGTATGTACTTGGCGATGACACAGATTCGCATAAGACACGCTCATCCCCAGTGGCCAGGCTTTCTTTCCTTCGTTAGTTTATATGAAATCATATTTCCAAAGTCTCTGACTGAGACAGATTGGTTTCTCCAACTTCTGCTATATCAAAGTTATTTAAGTTGAACCCCAAAGGAGGCAACACATAAATCTTTTGCTAAATTGTACCAACTTATGGAAAAAGAATAAGTAAATACATTTAAATAAAGATGAAAATCAATGTTTTTTAGATTAGAAGAGTCTAGTTTTATTCCCTCTGTATAAGGTGCTGACTAAACACTAAGAGAAATAGTCATAAACTAATTTTCTTTGTGCACACCAGTTTCCTGCAGCCACAGGATGCTATTGCAAGTCTGGTGGCTGGAATAATATCATGTCCTGATTATAGTTCAGGGACTGAGAAATCCAAAGGCAGCAAAAAGGGGTCAAAGCCAGATGTAATCCCCTCGCAAGACTCTATGCAGGCATAAATTTCCAGCCTCTACCTGCTGCTTGTGACTGTAGGCATCCCTGGACATGGAGCTACATTACATGGATTTCTTCCTCTCTGGTCATACTGATATGGGAGAGAAGTGACTCCAAAAAGTTGTGCTCTGACCTCCACACATGCACAGCATAGCACAGCAAGTATATGTATACATAAAATCTCCCAGCTACACATAAAATAAAAGAATAAGATTAAAATTAAAATAGACACACACACACACAATCAATATGGAGAGTAATTGAGGAATATGCTTGATGTCAAACTCTGGATTCACACATGAAGGAGGTACACATGAACATATATAAACATATATAAACGTGCACATACATACCCCTCCTCAAACCACCAACTTCTATATCAGATAGACGAAGGCAGGTGTATTTACATAACACTGTTCCTAATTGCTTTTATTGCTGGCAGAAACTCTCACCAGCCTTACTCATTCATACCATTCATATCAACCCTTCTTGTAGAACGTGCCAGACTCTTGCACCTAATTCTATACTTCACTTTCACCTGTTGGTTTGTGCATCAAGTGATCTTTCCTTCACATCCAATGAAAAAACATGGTCTGGTCATAATAGCTATTTTCACAATTGCCAAAATAATTGCACTTGCACTAATGGTATGATTCTCACCCTATGGAAACTATGGAAAAAAATATGTCCAGAAGGGGGAAAAAAAAGAAAATGAAGCAAAACAAAAACAACTGAATGCTCCAGACAAGTTATACTACATGCTTTTAAGTCTCATCTTTAAAATGAGCTGGATCATCCTCAATCCTTGGGTTTTCTTTCAGTTCCACTGACTGTATATCAAAGTACCTAGAAGTGATTGTTACTTACCACAGTTATCATATCAACCAAAAGGAAGTAAGACATTCCTGAGACCCAATGTATTCTCTAGAAGGTCACATAACTTTACATGAACATGAAATAACATAAGTGTGTTCTTTTTATTTAGTGGTTCTTACACAATGGCCTTTCTGTTACTGTTTCTTTGTTTATGTGCAGCAGTTAAGGTCATTATTCATAGTCTGACTTCCCATTGTGCTAAGTAGAACACAACATTAGTGGACACTGTCCTTGACCCAGAATTTTAACCAGTGTCCCATTTCCTTCACTGATTTAGATAAACAGTTTCATCTGCTATGTTACCTGTGAAGGCAGACTCCAACACATAATTATCTATTGATAATTTCAGTTCAGCATAGCAAAAAAGGATAACGAACCCTTCTTGCAATCCCTCACATCAGAATGCTCAGGGGAGTTTGTGGTTCTTGACTCTTCCCATGACCAACCATCATCTGCTTTACTGCTAATAGACAGTTTTCCTGGAATGCAGGGCAACATTTACAGCTCTTCGGTGACCAGGATGTGTTTACCCATTCCATCCTAGTCTAAGTATGTATCAAGTCCTTAAAAAAGCAGAATCTACTACTGGACATCTGTCTAGACTGCCGATAGCTATGTATTGTTTGGATGGACATTCCATTACCTAATTCAATGAAGAAATATGGATGCTGGACAGTGATGTAAGTCATACAGTGTGATGATCACATGACATGACATATCACCCTCAGAGTTCAGAGTCTTCAGAAAACTGGGTGCCTGAAAAACCTGACCTTTTAAATTTTCATCTATAGCCTCTTCTGTTGAATGAATATTCATTTAAAAGCTTCATAAATGCCAAGTTCTTCTAATATATTATTTCAATTAACTTTCCCAAGCACCTCTGGGCTTGCTCTATCTCCTTTCACAGTGAATGGTGAAGACACAGGGCTGGTAGCCCACATATTTATTACATACTGAAGTGGCTGGCTCCCTTACTGACAGTTCTGATGCCAAACCATTTTAATTCCAACCCAAACAGATTTAACATGTGCTTTATTTTTAAAAACCTTATTATTGCCCCACTGAAAAGCATGAATGGAGGTTGGGAAAGTGAAGAACATAAATTGCATTAAGCATTCGACTTATAATTGCCTGTAGTCCTTAAAAATAAAACCTGTAGTGAAGTAAAATATGCAAGAAAGTGGGGAAATTCAGGGAAAAAACCTAATTGCAAATAACTGCAAGTCATAATCCTTGAAGTTATAAAAAATGTTTTAAACATTTGATAGAAGAACACAGATGGAAAACTGTTAGAATCCATGCCTTTTGATTTACTGTCTTAGGTTAGGCTCCCCTGAAGCAGAGCCTGGGACAAAGATTCAGGTAATAGAATTCCTAAAGGGCATGTTCTCCAGTGAATGGGAGAGAGGTACGAGAGATAGACTGGGGAAGCAGCTGAGGAAAGGCATAGTGTAGACTGGAGCCTAGATTCCACGTGATCTCTGAGGGAGCTCTGAAATGGCTGTGTCTTCATATTAGAGGGTTGGTCTTTCTTCCTCACCCCATCCATGCTAGTGGGCTGCTAAGACTGAAAAGTGGCAGCCCAAGTCCATGGCTGGAGACAAAGCTCTCCCGGGATTCTCATTCTCTAGCAGTTAGCACTTACAGAAAAAGAGAGTTACAAGCCAGGTTAGAAGATCAAAGGCAACAAGATTTATGCAAGATTCAACTTTAGTTGGCAATAATAATTGGCACTTTAGGATTAATGTAGACCATTAAGGAACCACACAGACACACACACACTCACACACTCACAGACACACACACAGACACAGACACACACACTCAGCCATATACACAGACACACACACTCAGACACACACACACACTTACACACACACACACTCAGACACACACACTCAGACACACACACAGACACACACACACTTACACACACACACTCAGACACACACACAGACACACACAAACAGACACACACAGTCACACACACACTTAGACACACACACACACACATTTTGAAAGACAAAACCCCATTGTATCTGTGTAACTTAAAAGGTGGCGTTTCTAGCTCAGCCAGAAAAGACTCCCAATGGTCAGAATAAAGGAGATCGAGTGGGGTACAGGCTTAAAGCCTCATTTTCCTTTTAGGTGACTGTGTAATCAGAGACTCGGAAGTTTCTTAGCTCCCCCTTCTATCTGGTCACCTTGAAACTGCTTCCTTGGATCAGTTTATCTCATCGAAGCCTTGTGTGTGACTCACAGAGAAAGGAGAGGGCTACTTGGCTTTCACAGAATGAGTGAGGTTCATCAGACAGCAGTTGGGGGTTTCCCTTGAAAAGCAAGGCCCCATCAGGTTTGCCTTTTATTAACCTAAGGGAGCTTCCACAAAAAGAATTCTCAAAAATATGCCAGTCTCATACCTAACCTTTCACATGGAAGTTATTAGGGGAAGCTGAACATTGTGTGGCAGACTCATAACATGTTTTTATTCCCCCACAAATAGTTATTAGACCGATTAGATTCAAAGAAGTAAATGAAACGAAATGATAGGAAAATGACAACTCAGAATAAAATATTAAGTTTGGAAGAATTGCTGCATATTGCCAAATCAGGGCAGTTTAGCAAAAAAAAAAAAAAAAAGAGAGAGAGAGAGAGATAGAGTCTTGTTATGGAAGCCAGTGCAACACTGAAATTTGGTAAGCCTGCCTCAGTCTCCCAAATACTGGGATTACAGGTGTGCAACATCATAGGTATCAAATAAGAAGTGCGTGTTGACACTCAATATTTGAAATGATAGAGAAGACGTGGTAGTTGAAACAGATATAATGGAATTCCAGTTTGGAATTCAAGTACTTTACTCTTTCAGCTGTATTTACAGTTTATGCAACAGGGACAAGTCATTGACAAAGGCCGCAGTGTCTTGGAAGATCCAAGATCATCGGTTTCCATCCTGGCACATGTGCTCACCCACACATGCACGCACGCACACATGCACGCACACACATCTGTATGTTTTCTGACTGTTACTCTGTGAAATTTTACACCAGTACCAAGGGTCCATTGGAAGAGGGATGTCAGATGGAAAGGACCTAAAGCCCCAGAAGAAGTATGGTAAGAACAGCAAGGATAACGTTCTGGTGTTGCTGTTGGGGTGGGGAGCCGCCTATGGTGAGTGATGAAAAGGTCAATTCCTTGCTTCTGAATTAATGATGACCCTATTTTCTTTCTTTTTAAAATTATTTTATTGGATATTTTCCTCATTTACATTTCAAATGCTATCCCAAAAGTCCCCTATACCCTCCCCCCACCCTGCTCCCTAGCCCACTCACTCCCACTTCTTGGCCCTGCCGTTCCCCTGTATGGGGCATATAAAGTTTGCAAGACCAAGGAACTTCTCTTCCCAATGATGGGCGATTAGGCCATCTTCTGCTACATATGCAGCTAGAGACATGAGCTCTGGGGGTACTGATTAGTTCATATTGTTGTTCTACCTATAGGGTTGCAGACCCCTTCAGCAACTTGGGTACTTTCTCTAGCTCCTCCATTGGGGGCCCTGTGTTCCATCCAATAGATGACTGTGAGCATCCACTTCTGTATTTGCCAGGAACTGGCATAGTCTCACAGGTGACAGCTATATCAGGGTCCTTTCAGCAAAATCTTGCTGCCATATGCAATAGTGTCTGCATTTGGTGGCTGATTATGGGATGGACCCCTGGGTGGGGCAGTCTCTCGATGTAAATGTTAAACATTTTTGTTTGTTTGTTTAGTTTGGTTTGGTTCTTTGAGACAGGGTTTCTCTGTATAGCCCTGGCTGTCCTGGAACTCACTCTATAGACCAGGCTGGCTTTGAACTCAGAAATCCTCCTGCCTCTGCCTCCCAAGTGCTGGGATTAAAGGTGTGTGCCAACACTGCCCAGCCATGACCCTATTTTCTAATCAACTGCCCATTCCCAAATGTTTGTCTAACCCATACTGCTTGATCTTGCCCACAGTTTTGGCCTTCCTTTCCATCTGTAGCTCTGGAACTTGACCAAGACACATTTCTTCCAATTTCCCTTTCGTACAGGAAGAATATCGGAACTGTTCAATGAATGCCCTGTCCTGTGTCCAGTCACATAGCCTCTGTAAACTCAGACATCCTACTTTAATGTACCTCTCCTGAGTATTGTCCAGGGGGGAAGAGCACACACCTGCAGTGTGGTAGGCTTCCACAGACCAGGGCAAAACAGCTCCCACAGCAGGGCTTCTCGTGGAAAGCCTTATCACCTGAGCAGTTTAAGTCTCTGCTTTGTTATACCTGCTCTCACATCAAGGTCCCGATGTGTAGCTTCTCGACAGTGCAGACCCCGAGCTTCCCAGAGCTTCTCTTTGCTCTGGGCAGACTCCTATTTCCCACTTACTCTTCCAGTCACTGCCTGCTGCATTTTGTTCTACCCCCACCCTCCTGCATTTGAGTTTCTTGTCTGTTTTTCAGTCTCTTGTGGTTTTCCTCCTCCTGGCTTCTGTTCTGTGCGAAAGATAAGGCTGTTTCCCACACATGTAGCTGCTTATGAAATTCAGAGCAGTAAACGTGCTCACCCTCAGGCTTGAAAGGGCTACCACACCGACAGCTTCATCAGCCATATTTCCAGGGGATTGAGGGACAGTCCCAGAGATGTTCCACCGAATACTTGTCTTGTTGCTGATAAATGACTCAATGGTCTTTCCATTTTAAGAAGATACAGAAAAGTTAAGGAAATACCAAATACAGTTGATTTAACTATGAGGGGGAGTGGGGGCAACTGGAAATGCCGTAGAAGCACTTGAGATAAGCTCTTTTCCTGGCTAGTCCTCTATCTTTTGCCTCTTCTACTTCCCAGCATCTTCACATCATCTTTACATAACTGCTTTTGGCCCCAGAAGCTAAACTGATTTTGGGCTAAACTGTTAGATGACATTCCTAAAGAAATCCCCTAAGGCCCATTCCCTTATTCAACTATTGACTCATTGCTGAGACTAAACACAAAGATCCAAAAACCAAAATTCACTATTTGGCTAATATGTCCAATCAGAGATTACCAATTCACCCTAGCTAAGACTTTCTACTTAAAAACCCACTCCTGCAAAATACACTTGCTGCCTGCTTACTGATAATGTCATGGCTGCTGCTGCTGCTGCTGCTGTCTTTGCAGCCTCTCCCTGTCTGCCCTGATTGCTCCTCCAGAGTAGTAAATCTTTTTTTGTGCTGAGAATTTGGTGCCTGGGTGTGTCCTGCATCCAACTCAGAGCACCACCCCCCTACAGTAACATTTGCATACATTTACATCTATTTACTGAGGGAGCACCAGCCTGGTGCGGACCAAGAAGGCTAAGGGCAACATTTATTGGAACTTTAGAGGATTAAGTATTTTTCAAAACTCAATTTGGACACACAGGTCCACCCCAAAATCAGTTTATGCGTTGGGAGCTTCTAGGGCAGAAAGCAGCTACGTGAAGATGACCTGAAGATGCTGTAAAGGAGGCAAAAGATAGAGGACTAGCCAGGATAAGAACTTATCTCAAGTGTTTCTACCGCATTTCCAGTTGCCCACAATCCCCAGGAAGCAAAGTGGACAAGTCCTACTGATTTGGGAACAGGAGGGTCATACTTGGAGTTTGGGGTGTAGCCTTTCAGTTGGGTACTGGCTACTGTTTAATACACCTGACCATACTGTAGCATAAAATCAGGGGAAGTGGTAACAATTGTTGAAGGTCAGATTTGTAATGTCAACATCTAACTAACACAACGCTGTGTCTGATCAAGACCCAGTGAGTGTGCAGGAGTGTGTGAAATCCTTAGATGATGCCCGTCTTCTCAGAAAGGGAAATATTCCCTTCCACGAAGGACTCCCTCCTTGAGCATCAATTAACTTTCTAGGAAAAGCTGCACCTCATCAATAACCATCTGAATCATCTTCAGAATTAAATTATTAGGTTATTTAAAGGGCTGGTCTATCAAAAATATCACAGAAAAATCCATACTCAGGATTACAGAGGCTCTAGTGTCAAAATCCACTTTATTAGAGGGAAAGAGATCCAAGCAGCACAGAAGTGACTTTTCCCTTGTGATCTCAGAAGTGATTCAAGAGGAATGCTGTGCAGTCAAACTGATAACCCAGTTCTGATCAACAGAACCTTAGTCATGGAAGTGTTTACTGAAGCCTCCCTTTAGTAAAAGAATCAATCCAATCTTCACTGGTGAAATGCATTTGCGCAAACATTTAACAAACAAGTTGTATTCATTCACTCATTCATTCACTCATTCATTCATCCATCCAGTTAGTGAAATATATTAAGTAGCCAGAGGACTGTAAAGTAAATTTAAAAACAACTGTTCAAGTTTTAAGGAATTGGTATTTCTGTTAAGATGGCTAAATGGTCATCAGAAAGAAAAAAGAAAACCACTGAAGTCACGTGTAACATAATTCTTAAATGGCAGCTTTTGTTTCATTTTTAATTTCAATCTCAAGGGTGGTTACAAGGCTTGATGACTGAAATGTGAATTGTATTATATGAAGTAGATGATCTTACTAAATATGCGTAGATTAACTAAGTGAAATGTTTAAATCAAAGTGGAAACTGCAATGTGACGGTATCTAAGGTAACGCGCAGACATTTTGGAGCAGTGTGGTGGGTGGGGAGGAAGCCCATAAGCAGGATGAAGTAAAACAAGCCCAGACATGCTGAATGTGTTTGTGCATGTCAAAGAAAACTTAGGAGTCATCTTCCACTGCATAAAGGATTCAAAGCACACAGCCCACTAAGACTATCTAGAATAACTGGCCCTTTAGGGAAAATGATTACTGAATTCCTCTGTGCTTTCTACCAGGGTTCTCTCTCTCTCTCTCTCTCTCTCTCTCTCTCTCTCTCACACACACACACACACTGTGTGTGTGTGTGTGAATGATATGCATGGCGTGTATGTGTTTGTGTGTTGGCCTGATGATACACAAATGTGTGTATTCTCAGGCCCTGTCCATCTTTTCTTTTGAGGAAAGGTCAGAGCTTCTCATTGGCCTAGGCCAGAAAATGCCAAGGTTTCTCCTGCTTCTGCTTCTGCAGTATTGGGGTTACAGGAGCCTGCCCCCACACTTCTCTGTGAGTTGTTCAGGTCCTCATGCGTATCTTTGTATGGCACGCACTGACTGATTTAACTGTTCCCCAGCCTGTGAACAAGGACTCCAGACAGATACTCAAGTCTCGCGGCTGACCAAACTGTTTTGTCGTTACTAACAGCAGAGGAGTACAGAAAGAGGATAGCAATATTTATAGGTTTAATAATAACCAAATACTAGTTAAATCCTAATTACTAGCCATGTACAAATGAGACGATAACCTTTACCCAAAGAAAGCGGCATGACTGAAAGAATCTGGGACAGTACCAAGGATGTGAGTGTCTGAAGGAGATAACACACATCATATTCATGTTTGTGCTCCTGAGAACAGCTACACTTAATAACATCACAAATACCGGACAAAAGAGAATTCTGAAATAAACATAGAACTGAATGAATAAGAGGAAAAAAATAGATTGAAAAAATTACAAAGGAGGGCACAAAAGATGTGCGAAACAGTCTGGTCTTTTAAGGAGTTAACAACTTGATTCGTCTGTCTTTTCCCTAATTTGTTATCATAACTGTGCGGGGAGGTGCATCTTCTTTTCTGTATTGGCTCTGCATACTCCTCCCTTTTATTGAGAATTAATCAGATTTTTCTTTCTGGTCTCTCTTAACAGGACTGTTCATTTGATTTCCAGATTTAGTTCGCTATCACTAGAAGATTCTCTTTCATAGAAGAAAAAAATGTAAGCACAAAGTCATTTAGGTTGCCTCTTATTATAACGTAATTAATCTACATATCATGGGACATTCTGAAGCTGCTATCTCTTATTCTTTCATCCTTCCAATAGCTTCAGAATCATTCATTGTGGCCACTTTCAGACACCCTTCATCATGAGCAACTAGTCTCTGGACTGGAGATAAAGAAGCTGGTCCTCTGACATGAGCATCAACTTTGCAATACCAACTGATGATCTGAAATTGATCCTCGGGGCCCAAGCAAAGGTAGTAGAAGAGAAGTAACCAGACAAAGCTGTCCTCTTATTTGTACACACATAACATATCATGTGTGTCCATACACACACATTCATGTCGAGCACATACAAGAACAATAGCAGCAGCAGCAGCAGCAACAACAACAACATGAAAAATAGCCGGGATCTTGAGAGGCATCATGACAGTAGTCAGTGTGTAGTTGTGCGGTTCTTTTTCGAGTTTAGTGGATTAAAATAGGATAACTATTTTAAAATAGACACATATAATGTGATAATGTGATAACCTATTATTGATTCCAGGAATTACTTTTCCTGTGGAGTTCAGCCAAGGATGCAAAGTGTGTGTGTGTGTGTGTGTGTGTGTGTGTGTGTGTATGTGTATGTGTGTATATACATACATACATATATATGTATATTAGTTATATATACATATATATGTACATATATGTATATATATAAATTTGTATATACATATATACACACACAAAAACACACAATATCCTATCTATTACATAATAGTAAATTAGTGACTTGTTTGTACAAACCCAGATCCCAAACAATCTGTATTTAAAATAGATAAGAATATCTGTGGCAGATGGGGATTGATTAACTAGTTCTATGTTATGAGAATTTGATAACACATTTCTTCGAGATTTACTGCAATGAAATGGGAAGCGACCCAGAGAAAGACCATATCTCAGAACTTGTAACAGATGCAGATGAAATTAGTTCTGACTCTAAGTCTTCATGTGGCCATCATGCCTCCTTTTCTACAGTGTATCGCCTGGACCTCCAGTAGCGGACAGACAGCACAAAAGCAATGCTTTCTGAATGAATGACCAGATCACTGTGGGTAAATCCACTGTGTGTAGGGCACTAAGTAAAGAACAAAGAAGAACCCAAGGGATGGCTGTTGTCACCATGATGATATGAAACTGTGCTAAAGAAATTGCATACCAATAAAGTGAGTTCTACCCATATTACTTGTAAGAATGTCACTCGGAGAAAGTCCAAATTCATGAGATGATGTCTCATCCTGCAGGTTTCATATGATCTTTACCCCTTTTACATTTCTACTACATTTCTTGTTTCTGACAATCTCTTCTGCACAGATAGAGTAACACAAAACCACAGCTATTTCAAGCCATCTCTCCCCGAGACGAAACTTGTCAGAAGAACAATAGCTGCGTGACACACAGTGCCTTCTTCTACAGGGATCAGAATGCAGAGGACGGTTGTCAGTGTGGATAATGGAAAGCACGGCCCAGGTGGGGCTTCTTGTGACAAACAGCAGCCAATAGGAAATGTACAAGGCTTAGGTGGTTTCCTCAAGCAAAGGCAGGCTGGAGTGTTGAGGGCACAGATGTAAAGTCAGGTGTTGTAAATAGCAGCTGCACCCAGCAAGTCAAACACTGGTTTTTGAATCTACAACAGTGGAGGCATTCCTGCACAGCAAACATCTACGGGATAAGTATTTCTAAAAGGGTAACTGGTATTTTCCCCAAGGGGTCAGGAGAACTCACACTGTAAGCTTCTGCCACTTCCAGGGCTGTATAAATGCTAGGAGGATCATTTTATCATGGCCATTTCTACATTTCCATAAGCAATGGGAAATATGAATGTAGACTTTTCACAGATTATAGAAAGGTATAAATAGTTCAAGAGCTCTGAAATATAGACTAGGAAATGTAAAAATTATAAACAAGATTCTAAAATGTGAAACTCGGGCAATTCAAGGATTCAGAGTAAGGTAACAAACTTACAACTACTCAGATATTGGGGAAATATTTTCTTTTTCTTTAAAATTGAAGCATACTACATATTACATGTGTTCTAGTATATGGCACCCTTCCCTATAGTATAACATGAAACTAAAAAAAAATTCAAAATAAATTATAAATTCCTTATGTGTTTTGCAAGTGTAAAAGAGGTCACATCATTTCTGTGAAGAAAACTAAAATGGAGCATACCCAAGTCATTTTCTGTTCTGATATAATTTTAAACACATAAGGAAAATTCAAAATACATCATTTACTATCTTTTGCTCCAATCACTAACTCATAGTGGTCACTGCTCATTCAAAAAAGATTCAATTAACTTTCTACTCTAATGTCATTTATTAAATCAGAGATAATCTTCAAAGTAATCCACATTTCATTAAAATCCAAATAGAATCCATAATTTCAGAAACTAAACTGATAGAGGATAAAGAATATTTTGTTTGTCTATAATAGAGTGATAATCATAAACCAGTACTCTGTAATACTCTGCAAATGTGTCTTGATGAGACTGAATGGAATTTTAATTTCTTTTCCCTACAATAGGATAAATATAGAAAGCGTGGCAGGGAGAGAGTTGCTATAATATTGCAATATGAAGTATATAATCCTTTTCAAAGTAGGGATTCAGTCTAACAACCTGTTTTTAATTTCTATGAATAAAACACGAGCTTTTCTCTGACTTAGCATTTGCTTTTTTAAACAAAGGACTAAATTCAGGCATCTATACAGTAACTGTGCTAATAATAGAATCAGGAATCTAGGGGCTTGAGAAGATGGTCCAGTGGTTGAGGGTAATTGCTACTCTTGTAGAGGACCCAGGTTTGCTTCCCAGCACACACATAGAAAATCCCAATCCTCTGGAACCTTAGTTCCAGCCGACCCAAGACTCTCTTCTGCCTTCAGAGAGCGCCAACAGCATACACAGAGGTCAACGGTCACATATGTTAAAGAAAAATTAAGTCCTCAAGGGTTATAAAGATGGCTCAGAGGTTAACCGCATACCAGAACTCACATCAAGTGGTCAGTAAGTTCAGCTCCAAGGCACCTGACAGCAGCTTCTGGACTTGGCAAGGACCTCTACTCATACACAAACACACATGCACACACACAGACACACACATATATTGATAAACACACACACTGACAAATAGAGACACACAGACAGACACATGCACAGACACGCAAACACATAGACACACATTCAGACACACACACATACACACAATTAAAAGTAAAATAAAAAATTTTAAATAATTTATACTATATATGTGGGGTGTGTGTATGTGTGTGTGTGTGTGTGTGTGTGTGTACTAGCATACAATTCTTTGTGTTTGTGAGTGTATGTATATGCTCGTTTTTTGGCAAGAGTATGTCTTCGATATTTCTTGGAAACCTTACTATATATTCATGTTCACGCTTTATAAATTTTGCTTTCTACATGACTGTATGACACAATTCAGTTGGATTTCTATTCTGAAACAAGCATCCCTTTCCTTTCACTTTCCAATAACAAGTTATTCCTTACACTCCGATTCTTGCTGCAGAGATACCAATACTCTGACAGCTTGCTGAAGGCAATCTAGGCTTTTGCCTCTCTGACCCCCAAATCATAAAAGCTGTGCTCACTGTTAATTCCAAAGTAACTTCCACATTCACAGAGATGTTATAGTAGGATTCTACTTTTAGGTGTCAAAAACCTTTCTTTGATGGCCATAGTGGTACTCCCCTTTAATCCCAGCTCTTGGGAGGCAGAGGCAGAGGCAGAGGCAGAGGCAGAGGCAGAGGCAGAGGCAGAGGCAGAGGCAGAGGCAGAGGCAGAGGCAGAGGCAGAGGCAGAGGCA
>NC_034610.1:51063331-51068575 GCF_900095145.1 Mus pahari | reverse complement strand
GGCAGAGGCAGAGGCAGAGGCAGAGGCAGAGGCAGAGGCAGAGGCAGAGGCAGAGGCAGAGGCAGATAGATCTCTGTGAGTTTGAAGCCAGCGTGGTCTACATAGTGAGACATGTGAGTCTAAGATAGTCAAGACTGCACAATGAGACCCTGTTCTGAAAAGTAAACCAACCAACCAGCCAAACAAACACATAAACTAAACCCATTCCTTATTAATTAGGCATAGTTTAGTAACAAATTATAATTTTTGGCCAAAGGAACATAAACATTACCTTATTTCTGAAGTGGTGAATTCCCAAACAAGTTTAATAAGACTAATATGCAGATGTTGGTGTGGTTTGGCTTTCTGAGATACAAGGGGGACAATCCATTTCCTGGCTTTTTGAGCCTCCAATGTCTACTTGAATTCCCAGGCTCAAGCTTCCTTCTGCTTCAAAGCATGACATCATTCCAGGCTTTGTTTCTGTCAGGAAGTCCCTTTTATGGCTTTGATCTTTCCTCCTTCTACTTATTAAGATTTTTACAATCACACTGAACATACCTGAAAAATCCAAAGTAATTTCCCTACCATAATGCCCATAATGATCAGTAGGATTAGAATAAAATTGGGATTAGAATATCAGTCATGACAAACTTAATCTATGGGACCCAATATGAGTTCACATTAACTATAATGGTTTGATTGACAGCTTCAAATCATGGAAGGAGAAATCTTACCTTCCCAAATTTTGCCATCTCTGCTCTGTCATAAGTGTCTATGCCAGTTGTAAAGTTACTTCTGTCTCATTAGTTACTTACGGCAACTTTCCTATAACTGAACTGAATTTAAACTTGGGCTGCTGATATTGAAATGAAAACTTCCATGTTAAAATTTTCTCCAATACACATATGACTCCTTGTGTTTCATGGTAATACAAGTCTTCATATTGGTCTTTAATTACCGGAAAAAAGTGAGTGCTAGTGTGGACCACCGTGATTATACTACTCTGGTCGACATGAAGCTTGACAGTGAAGGTACAGAACATTGGAACTAATAATTGCAGCATGGAATGAATGTGGCATGTAAAAAAGCTCCAGAGAATTGATATCAGTTCCCACACTACCAATAATGTGCATTAGCAGAGGAAACTAAAATCATAAGTAAAGACTGGTCCTCTTATCAGAATAAGAGGGCACTGACATGTCAGGAGTTCTAAAATTAGCATTAAATCATTTTGTAAAAGAGATAATAAAATGAAATGGTCATATTTTATTGTTTCTATGTTAAAGCTTAATTCTTTCTAATACTATTTTTACTTTTTACTGTAAAGCACATCAGCCAAAGCAGCTTTTAGGTGGTAGATTGCAAATGAGAGAATAAGTGTGCCTGAAGCAATTTATGAACACCATGGTCTCAGCTATTACATCTTTTGCTCTTTATCACCATAGTGAATTACAACTGATGCTGTAGTAACAACCCTCACAATTTCTAGATGTAATTAATATACTTTATATTAAAACTTAAGTGAAGATATTATATTTGAATAAAACACATTTGTATATGTAAGCATTATTTTCAATTTTGGCAATAGTTTATAACAATAATAATTTATTATAACAATAAATCAGGGCCACTAGGACAAAGGTCATGAGGTAAAAGCATTTTTTGTGCAAACCTGACAACCTGAGTTCAATTTCAAGAAAGCCAGAGGTAATGGCACACATCTCTAATGATAACAGTACAATTGTAAGATGGGAGGTAGAGATAGAACTGATCTAAAACTTTTGTATGATTGTATGCACCATAAACAAGAGACACCTTTGCCTCAAAAATATAAAAGTAAGCAGCAAAGTTGTCCTCTGGTCTCTTCACATGTGCTGTGGTGAATGTGAGCCTGCACACACACACACACACACACACACACACACACACACACACACACACGCACGCACACGCACACACATGAACACACACATGCACACATGCATGTACACATGCAAGACTAAATGGTCTTAAAATCCATAAAATTCTGAAAAATAATGTAGGTATGTCTTTGGAATATTAATTCCTAATTAACTTTTGAACTTTGAGAAGACAATTCTGTTTTCTCATGAATAATGACTGTTCTACCATATCAACCGCAGCCCTGCCTATTCTTGCTGTGAAGGCCAGTGCTGACTACAGTTTTGACAGGATCTTGAATAATGTAGGAGATAAACTGTGGGCTAAGCTACTCTCTGGTTATAGGATTCGGGCTTGTGAAAGAAAAATAGAGAGGATGAAGTGAGCAAAGCATTACTCTCTGCTTCTCGATCGTGCACACAGTAGGACCAGCCTCTGCAGGCTTCTGTCACCTCACCCACTGTGATCACTGTGGCCTCCCTGCCTCCTTCCCGTAGTCCCTCCCTCCCTCTTTATGATGGGACCCAGGACCTTGTGCACACTAAGTGAACACTCTACCACTGAGCTATATACTTAGGTTTTTCAAATCCTTCACTTCCAATTCTCATCTTGTGCAAACAGTAGGGAGATTCCCCGTGAATATCGAAGACAATTTCTCTACAATATTAAACAACCAAATTAAATGGAAAAGTCATTCATTTAATTGCAAAGATCAAAATTCTGCCTACTTTAATTTTCCTGTTCTTCATAGAGCAAATGTAATGTCTCGACAATCCCTATAGATTCATCTCCGTTCTACTGCCATTGATGTAGTCCTAGCTTCCAACATGCCTGGCATTTAAAATCACAACTTCCCTCCTAGCAACATGGACCTTCTTAACACAAGTTGACACTGTCATCCATTCTCTGGATCATCCTGAGTCATCCTTAAAAGCAAGGAGAAAATCCCAATTCCTCACTGCACTGTTTCTCCTTTACATGTAGAGCAGCACACATGCTCTCTGCCATGGCTTACAAACTCAGATAAGCTCTATTGCTCCTTGGAACCCATTTGATTCTGTATCCGGACCCTTGATTTACTGTTCCTTCTCTTTGCTAAGCTTTTCGGGCAATTGATACTACAGGCTCATATACTTTTCTCAAACATCACTTCAGACAGGATTTATCTGAAATCCTATCAGAATTAGCTTCACTTAGAGAAGTCACTTGAAATCCCTTCAGACAATTCCATTTTCTCCATCGAATGTGTCATGAATTTAGAATTATTTGGATTATTTCAGTTGCAGGTATGTGTGCTTTCTATCTCTTGTTGTGATATGAGTGAGAAACGCCCTCCACTTGGTCATGTATCTGAAGAGTTTGTCTCTTGCTGGTAAGAACTTTTAGGATGTGGTACTTGGTGGAAGGAGTAATCGGTGGGGTGGGTCTCAAGGGTTTCCATAGAGCCTTGCTCCATCCACCCCGCTCCCTGTGTGTGGTTGAGATGTTCTCTCTCAGCATCTGGCTGCCATGCTTTCGGCATTGTTATGGGCATCTACCTCCCTGAAAGCTTATGACAAAGCAAACCAAGACAAAACTAAACAAATTCTCCTCACCAAAAGAGCTCCTTTGAGGAACCCATGCCAATTCTGTGGCCTGGAATTATTCTAACATGAAAGTGGTACCTGACTGACACATCTATTTACTTCTTATGACTTTGTCAAATGGTTGAATGAACCTCTAAGAAGAACTCAAGGAACGTGTCAGTTACACCTTTGCTGGTGGACCTTCTGCCAATTAAGTGACTAAATGTTCAACTGGTCCATGAAGACGGCGATCAGAACTCATCACTTCCTGATGCTTTTCATAAGAAACAATCCCTGTTTTTTCAAGTCTCCAACATATTTGGAAGATATGTACAACACTGGACATACAAAATAGTTTTGTAAGAGAGTAAAAGGAATATATCCATTCATTCAGTCACTCATTCATATATTTAAAAAAAGATAGATATGTTTATATCAGGTACATATTCAAATATAAGCCAACTGTCACCCCTCTACCCACGTAAACCTTACAGTCCACCCAGCTCAGTCACTGTGGTGAGACTTTCTTAATAATAAATTACGTGACCATTCCACATTTGAGTCCATTGTGAACACTTTGTATTTTGACTGATGTAGATTTTACACAACAAAGGGTTCTTCATATTTGCATACAGGAGTTAAAAAATCTATTAGCTATTCACTTTTTAAAAACTCTTTCTCTCCATTTTAAATAAAAAAGTTCACAATGTTAAGAACTTTGGCAGAGCTAAGGAAAATGCTGGTGCCTAACAGTTTGCCTGTGTAAATTGTGACAAAACCTGTAACTTTATTAAATTTATATTTTCCTGACTCGACTTCACTTAAATATGCTTTCAGTTTTCCCAGGCTATCGTCTAAACTCTAATATTACTATTAGTCATATTAATGTGCTTTACTGTAGTATTCTTCCTCTGAATTAATGAATAATGGAGCCTCAAATCAGATTAATTTCTGAAGATAAGAGCATAGCCAATGCCTAGGATAAGGATACGTGTTTCTTCTCTGCAGGAGGAAAGAGTGTGATACTAGCAAGTAGCTCAGGCAGCCAGCCAGGAAGGTGCTCAGGCATGCTGAAAGCTGACAACTGAGCTCTTCGGGGGACAAGCCTTCAGAAGAGTTCATGGTTTCTTCAGAGTTAAGCTATCTCAATGACAAAAGCTAGCCATACTCCAGCCTGGAGTTTTCCTTCTCTCTTTTCCAAAAATATTATTTTTATATGTATGGGTATTTTGCCTGCATGTATGTCCATGCACTGCGTGTTGTACTGCATGTGCGCTTGCTGCTCTTGGGGAGCAAGGAGAGGTTACAGAACCTTTTATTTTTAGGGTAGAGAAATGCTGTAATTATATTCTTAAAAAAAAAACCCAAGCCCTAAGATTCTTAGATGCTAACATATAAATGCGTGTGTGTGTACACTGTATTAGAATGCTATGTATTATATTTTAAAAGCAACAGCAAACCAATTTTGCTGTAAAGTCACACCTTCCTGTAGAGACCTAAACCTGAAGCTCTTAGGCACGAGGATACAGAAAACGCCCATCACAGTGTACAAGGCACCAAATGGAAATCTCCAGTTTCACTGGACACAGTCCCTGTGCAATTGCACTTCCCTGAAAAGACCAGGTTGCTTTCATTAGCTAAGGAAAGTATGTAGAGACCAGCATCTGGATGCTAGGTGTGCTTACTGTACCATTCCTTCTCTGGGAACTAAAGTTACAAAATAAACAGTAAGATGATTTCATCCACTTATACCCCTTCCCCTTCCCCTTCCCCTCCCCTTCCCCTTCCCCTTCCCTTC
>NC_034610.1:51052908-51063206 GCF_900095145.1 Mus pahari | reverse complement strand
TCCCCTCCCCTCCCCTCCCCTCTTTCTCCTCCCTATCTTTGCTGTCACCTCCTCCTCTGTTTTAGGCAGCCAAGGCCTGGCAACATGTCGGATGAGTCTTTATGGAATGAGGAGCACAAGTATACAGAGGAGAAGGTGACAACAGAAGGGAGAGGGGACAGTGGAGAGGGGGTGGGGAGAGGGGAGATAGCGAAGCTATGAATACCAGGGACACTCCCCAGTCTGTCTCAGCTTCTCAAGGATCACTTTCAATGTCTAATGACAAGATTAAATTTGGGCTCATAAGATAACTCCGTAGTCAAAGGCAGGTAGTGGGTTGATAACCCAGCTCCGACTCGTTCAACTTAAGGACAATCTAAACCTAACTGTTCTCTACCAAGTCATACTCAAGGTCTCCATAGCTGACAACGGTGATGTGACATGCATGTCTGTCACCGCCTTAGTGCACTTCAAATAACCAGCAGATCTTTTACAGAGCAAGGTGATTTGAACTGAAGCTAGGTATTTGTATCCTGATATTTAGTCCCGAGATGAGCCTAGCAAGGCGAGCATGAGACCATTTCCTTTTCCTCCAGCCAGCTTTCTGCTCATCTTAACCATGAGGTGAGGGACCCATACACACCCCTGTGAAGATGCCTTTTGCTCCCCAACCCTGTCTGCTCTTTAACTTCTCAGGTTTTCAGTTATTATCAGTACATATCAAATCCTGATAAGGAAAATCCAGCAAGAAAGGCCTAAGGTCAGGTCTTTCTGGAGTAACTATCAAATATTCTTCCTAAACTTTTAAAATCATCTGTCCTATTCTGTGTCTATATATTGTACCTCTACAACCCACAAATACCCTACATCATCTAGTTTTATTGCTTAGTTTAATTTTTCTATTGATTTATTTTCTCATGTTTGAAATAGGTTCTTGCACAGCTCTGTTTATGTATTCAGGTGAGAGAATTGGCAAAGCTGTATAGACAGGTACTGACCCAAAGTGACAATGAATATATATATATGAACAATGGGAAAGCATAATTGTTCAAAGATTATAGAGAGAGTAGTCAGTAATAAGTAAGAAGGTATTTGGTCTACAGGCAAAAGCTTAAATGGATATTACCTCTTAGTGCTAAAAGGAGTTTTCAGGAAATACTTTTTAGAGTGTTTTTAAAAAGCCAGGTGAGCCAATGTTCTGTGGTTAAAGCAGACTGAGGAGACAAAGGCCATCTTCTATGACCTTCTATGACTATCTTCTACGATAACGTCTCATGGGTCATAAAGTCTCCACTCAGCACTCTGAGAGAATGTGGTGCCAACTAGATTCATTCCAGTTACTTTTCATGTGTTAAGTTGTTAGGTTTTTGATTTTATATACAACATTTGCGATTCTCTTTTATTTCTTGAAACGTTGAAAAAGAAAAAGTACAATTGCTTGGGACCACTGATTAAATCTTTTTACCAAGACTATAAGTATTTGTCTTTTCGCCCAGGTACACGTGGTTTTCATCCATTGCATCCCCAAAGATAGAGACTATCAGAACAAACAGACAAACACACCAACAACAAAAACAAATCCAACAATCCCACAACCAACTGAAATGCAGAGAACAAGAGAGAGTACAGTGCTCAGTCCCAGCCGATACATCTACAACATAATTCAATGTCTATGGTGCAGATATCATTGTGGAAGAAAGGGATGAAGCTTCTAAGAGCCAGCAGAACATGTCTGTAAACACAAGGTTATACCTCCTAGAAATGTTACGAAGACTACCTCCATGAAGTCTCACCAAGGCTGCTGAAATAAGACTTGAACAATGACACTAAAGGACACGTTAACATTGAAGTGGGAGAGGATCTCTATCCTATGCAACAAACAAGGGATGCTGGCACTGGAAGAAATGACGTTCCTCAGGAAAGAGCCTCCCAATCCAATACCCAAAGCCCTGAGATCATTTATATATATACAGGTAATGTTACAAGGACTGAGCAGGTTGTGTGTATGTATTAGAATGTTTGTTGAGTGCATGTGTGAATGTGTGTATGTGTGTGTGTGTGCATGTGTGTAATAATAATTAAAAAGAAAGGACATGAATTGGAGGTATATGAAAGGGTCAGGAGAGAAGAAAGAGAAAGGGAAAATGATTAGTTATTTTACCATTTTAAAAATAAAAAACATTATTAAATATTATTAAAAGATTTTTTGTGTTTTAGTATTCAGGTCAGATGAATTATCTTCATCTATCAATCTATTCATATCTATGATATAGGATGATCATCTATTTATCATCTATTATCTATACACTTACTGTTTTATTGGATACATTACATATTCATAAATTGTTGCTCTGCTTGCTGCTGTAAGTTTATTGATTTTGTTTTTGTTTTGAGAGAGTCTCAGCAACCCTTGTTGACCTTATATAAGCTAAATAGGCCAGGCCGATCCTTAAGTTATGGTAATCTTTCTATTTCTGTTGCTCAAATATTGAGATTATGGCTACATACCACCACACCAAGCTAAACTATTGAATATTTCAAAATATTAATTATACATTAACCAAAATTAATAATTTATTTTTTAGTATTAAAACAGGAACTTTACTGAAAGCAAGTCAAAATATCAACTATATCCTAATGGATTATATTTCTATGTTTGATAGAGAAAACCTTAGTTTCATAAAGAATAAGAACAGTGTTTCTTACGTTTCTGTTAAAATTCTGACACTGTACACATTACATGGTAATTAACATTATAAAAGAGGTTATCAATACTATGAATCAAGCCAAGTACATTATCCGAACTGAGGAATCTTACTACAATATTGTTAAAAGCCAGAATCCACTAATCTTTAGTTTTAGAATGGCCTCTAATTACTTAAGGTCAATTTGAAAAAGTTTTCAACCAATTAGTCTATGCCCATTCTCATTTTGCTATTTAAATACATTTATGGCATAAGAATGAACTCCACTAAAGCACCTTTCTCCTCTACAAACTCCACTAATTTAGATAAAAACAAAATACTGACAGTAAAAGTATATGTAAATTTGTGTCTGTTCTATACTTATAAGCAATAGCTTGGACAGCATTAATGCATTCGTTATTTCTGCAGACTTTTGCCATGATTGTGAACGATCTCATATTAGGAAGTGCTGGTGGCAAGTCAAAGTCATCTCATGAAACAAGTTAACACCAAAGATTGAAGATGCTCGAGTTATCTCTAGTCATTCCTGGCAAGAATATGCAGCTAGAATTAAGTGTTGATTAACAGGAACTCTCAGACACAAACCTGTACCTGACCATGCAGACAGCATTTTCTCTAATAGTAATATAAATATATATCTGAGTTCCAGCTAGGGTAGTGCTAGGAAGAGAGCAAAGAAGCCCTTTAAAGTTCAGGGTCTTCCCTCTTTCATGAGGAATACATTTTTGGGGAGGGAGGGGATAAAAGTCTACTGACGAAGGAAACATATACATCCCTTGTTATGTGATTTAAGAAAAAAAAAAACACATTAAATGAAGGATATTCCTGGCATACAGTAGTTATTGGGAGAACTGACTCTAAGAAAAGAAAAATCAGCAATATGCCTTTTTAACTTTTTAGCTTGAGTTTTGTAATTAATGTTCAGCTGCAGATAATATTTTAATACATACAAATGAAGTCAGAGAGGTTCACACCAGCAAAACATATTTTCGTGCTGCTAAGGAACACTCATTCATGCAATATTTAATGGAATTTTAATCTTTTACCACAATGGCTACATAGAACATCAAAGTAATAAGATATTTCCTTTAGAGTTTCTGCTTAAATACATCAAACCATTTAATTCTTGTTAAGACATTAGACTACTGTCTTCCTCCTGGGAACCAACAAAGTTATAGAATCGCCGTGACCAAGTTGAAGCATTTTAGCTGAACTGTCCTCTTTATGTATATGAATAGATATTTGAATGAAGAGCTCATATACTATCATTTACTCTAGCCAAAATTCATCCAAAGAAAACTTACATTAAACTTAATATGTATCAGCTTACAAACTATTTCTTGTTAACCATAGACTCATACAGAATCCCAGCTTTTGAGCTATTTCATGAACTAGAATGTGACATATAAATGCACATGTCAAGAAACAAAAAAACAACCTCCACTACATATGCAGCTTGCTACATGCCCATGCTTGGATACTTTTCAGAAATGCAGGCAGTGCTGTAAGCAGTTTGATTAAATATTAAAGCAGGACCATATACCTCAGATTTAAATTTAATTACCAATTCAACAAATATTTGTTGTACACAATAAGAATTTCATCTTGTACTTATTCCTGGAACATACTGATATATGAGACTATTGAGTCACAGAATTAATCTTGATTAAGTATTTAAGTTAAAAAAAAAAAAAAACCACAAGCAAATACATATCGTCTAACAGTACTGACCACGGAAAACTACACTATCTTAAAACAGCTACATCTGTACTTGCAGAGACTTCTCAGCAAACTTGACTTATATATGAAGGGCATTAGGGAAGCAGGGACCCACCTTCTTCTTAGTACTTGTAGCTGAGCGTATAGAAGTGAAGACAGGGGCAGGGTCTGAGGAATGTAGAGGTGGGACACAGGATGCCCCAGGGGAATGACGCATAGATTACAATGGAGTGTATTCTCATTTAGGGGTCAGCCCAGCCATCCCTGGCTCGGTTGTCCTTTTGTTGACACTATTTGAGAAGTGAAATGATTTTGTTTCCCTGAGCGTCAGGGGCAGTCTCCCATGTGGCACAGATTTGCCTATGGATTCAGCATGGTTCCTACATACACTTAGACAGTTTTCATCACTTTATTACCTTTCTTTAAAAAAAAAAAAATCAAAAAAATCTACTAATGAACTTATATATACACGAGTAGCAGCAAAGCCCACACATCTCATATATATATATATATATATATATATATATATATATATGGCTTAGACAGTCATTAACAAAAGTGCACACTCGCTTAACTCGTCAGTCCTTTACTGGAAAGTTCCTTTGTACCCATTGATTGGATGTGCAGTTATGAAATTTTGATCATCAAATAGGTCTTCAAGAAGCTTTGTCTGAAAATTTTTATTTTCATGCTGAAATTTTTCAGACAAAAAAGCAACCACAGTGGTAAGGTACTTTTTAGTGTGCACTGCGGCAATAAGGCAGTGTCATTTTACTAAGTGTGATATTCCATAGGTTGAAAAATGCCAAACATTAAGAGCAAGAAATGGCTTAGATCAATTTTTAAATGCTAAAACATTAAAAAAACATAACGTTTCTCCCAAGAAATTTCTATCTCCAATTTACCTTTACTTTAGTATTTATGTTTTTTTCCATAACTGCATACAATGATTTATTTGGTTCAAAAGCAAAGTTAAAAACTGTTCACCTAGGGCTGTGACACTGTGATATTCTAGATTTAAAGCAGTGATGGAAACTACAAAGGCTCTTACAGGAGCTTCTAAAGAGGCCTGCTAGGTAAGATAATGATGTACTCTATAACTAAGATATACAAACAGTGGTTAACATAAGTAATATCTACAATATTCTAGGGCTTGTTCAAAGAGCATTGTGTGTATAACAGCCTCTTCATCTGCAGCGGATATGTTTCAAGAGCCCCAATACATGACTAAACTCACAGATAATATTAGATTCTGCAAATACTACTTCTTCTACATGTATATACTTATGATAAAGTGTAATATAAATTAGGTATAAGATATTATGAATTATAAGGTACAACAATTATAGAAATACACTATAATACCTGTCAGCATAAATCCACTTGTACTTTGAAGCCATTATTAAATAAACTAGGCGTTCATGAGTAGAAGCATAGCAACACGGCAACACGCGATCTAGTACCAAGGTGGTTTGTAAGTTACATGACAGGTGTATAGTATATTCACCATAAATGCTGTGGAAATAGGGGTGACTCAGGTCCTGGGCAGAGTGAAGCAAGATATATCATAGATAACAGGAAAGGAAACCCCAAATGAGGACAGATTATTTTATATGTTCCCTAAATCTTCAAAAAAAAAAGAGTGATAAGTACTTTATTACTGGCATTTGGTAACTGCAGCTTTGGTCACTTGTCCAAAGCTGAGAGGCAAGATCAAGATCTAACTGAGATAGTTAAGGCCAATCTTTACACAGAGTGTGCCAGTCTGTCAACTCCAGGATGGCCGCACGAGAACAAGGAAAATGACCAAAAAAACCCAGAAATCTTCTTAGCCACCCTCCAGGCTGCTCGCTAATGTTCTGTGTCATATGCTAAGATCAAATCCCACCATCTATAATCCTCCCTGGGCTATAGATACTGGATAACATTTGACACCATGCATTTATTGTCATCCAAAAGAGGACAGAGTGACCGAAAGACAGTTCATGCAAAAGCAAGAGAATGGGAAGAAAAATTTGGCATGTTCCAAGTACTTCAGCTCTTTTTTCTTTTCTTTATTTTCTTTTCCGGTTATAGAAATACAGAATTTTCCTATCTAAAGAACTGATGGCCCGATCTGAGTACATTTTACATTCTTAGGGTCATCTTTAAATCTGAAAAAGCAAAGGGGATACAGAACTTAATGTCTTCCACGCCTAACCGCCAGAAGCTTTGACCTTAACTCTTGATTTACGAGTCCAATCTTAAAATAAATGAAGTTTGCACATTAGATGCTTCTGCATATAATTTTCTTTTCACTAGAGTTGCTTAATTATTTTTTTTTTAAACTATCATGAGGAATCTTAGTAGGGGAATGAAATCAGCAGTGTTTTTTTCCCCCATCTGTGAAGTTTCTTTATTGGCCCCATGAGTCAAGGGGAAACTCTTTATTGCCTGCACAAATCAAGAGAAAAACAAATGCTAATTGAGCAGATTGATGGGTAGATGGGATGAAAGAAAGGATGCCAACATAAACAGAATATGGCTATTCATTGTTATCCCCAGTGAATCAGCTTCACTCACAAATGTGCATCAGAAACTAACTATGGCAACAGAGATCCCAGAGGAAAAACCCTCTATGTAGGTCCAAGCAGGCTTGCAGACAGCTCTTCCATTGCTGCTAGAACAAAGGGGTGGACTTTCCCTTGTTGGACCAATCGATTTTAAATAAAGGGTGATACGCAGAGGTATAGGAGACTTCTCCCCATGCTAAATGCCAAATACTCATTCAAAGATGACTATATATATATAAAATTATCAAACCGGCTAAGTCATGACAGGTGGGTCAGCAGGCAGTGTTCTGGTTGCCAGACTTCCCAGACATAATTTCCCAGCATTAGTTAAACCGAAAAGAGAAATGAAAATGTCTTCCTTCCAGTGATGAAGTCTTGGAACAGTCCTCCCACACCAGTGCTGCTGTATTGGTGAATTACCTTTGTTTAAGTCGGAACCAAATACTAATGAAGTGTTTGCCTGACTGTGGAGATGCATCTTAGCTAAACGTGTTTGATCTGTCTATCACACAAGGTAACAGATTTGGAAGTAAGTAAGTATGTATTTTGAACTGCTTTGGCGAAGTTTTCCCGATAGGCTGAGGGGTAGCATTCACTCTCTCAGGCACTAAGTGCAGAGATATGCCCTGCTAAGGTTTCTAAATCCATCTTGTTATTGTAACAAGGTTCCTGTCCTTTTAAGCACTAGTGGATGTAGAACTTCATTTTGTCTTAAAGACACCCAGGTGAGTCAGAGAAAGTGTGTGGGGTTTATCTGGACCCAGTACAAATAGCCTATGTTAGAAGCACTGCATGTAATTGGCCTGAAACAATGTCCAAAACCTCTGATTTCAGAAAGGAGTAGTGAATGGTCTTAAAAACAAAACAAAACAAAACAAAACTAAACAAAACAAGCTAGCAAGCAAGCAAGCAAGCAAACAAACCCAAACCAAATGGAAACAAAAAGGTACGTCTCTCACCTTTCGTAGCAATTCGTACACACTGGGTTTTAGTTTCCTGGCAGAGTGAAATCAAAAGAAAGCGATTATAGAGACAATGCTTATTCATAAACTGTTATAACTATTATGAAGATAAGCAGAAGTTTAAATAATAATTATGACTGGGGAATCATAAATATAAAGAAATTTCTTTCCCAATAAATATTCGCAGCATTTTAAAATTAAAAAAAAAAACTTAAAAATTAAGAAAGTTTCTAGCAATTTTTGTATCTGTTTCACTTCATAATAAAGCAAGCTTACATACGGCAGGGAAGAGTTATATGGCCTTTAATCTGCATTTTTTGTTGCCTCTTAAGCTATTAGAAGGAAATATATATCTGAAAAGCTAATATAAATCAGAACCAAATTCTAATTTTATTTTCACCTCATAGCTACAGACTTTGAACAAACCTGATCATTACACACTCTCATGTGGATCTAGGCATGACTGAAGAGCTAAATGATCGTTGTCAGAAAGATTATCAAGACATTGCATGCAGCTTAAATGTAATTTATCTGTTCTTTCTTTCCTTTGAATTTAGCTGTCAGAAACAAGATGTTTTTCTACACAGGTTTTTTTTCCTTCTCCTACCTTTATTACCAAGGTAGCCAGAAATAGAAATGTAAGGCATAAGAAACAAAAATTATTATTGTTATGTGGTAGAAAGAGATATACAGCTTTATAAGTGAGTGTTGGGCTCTGGTTTCCCTCTTAGACACCTACTTCAGCCATTGTCTATCTGTTGCCTTTGCTTTCTTTTTTTCTTCCTTTCTTCCCTACCCTTTCCCTTCTTCTCTCCTTCCTTTCTTTTTGCCTCTCTTCCAGGCAGTGTCTTGATAAACAGTTGTCCACCATGAGTTTTCTCTTGGTCTCCCCAGACAGACAAAAATAGCATTACAGGTATCCAACCCTCACAACTCTGTGTTTATCTTTGAATATCCAATGGACAAGAAGAGACATCAAACAAAGTCAGTGAGTGTATCCAGTTTGATAATACCACTGTGATCAAACCTGCCAGTGTGTCCTACAAAAACATTACTGGTATGTGTTCCAAACCGCAAAGGACTTATAAATAAAATATATATTTCTGTGGCCACACAGGCTGTTGCTTAGGTGACACTAAACATAATAACTTATGAAGAGATTGGGTATATCATAGTCAGTCAGGGCTCAGCACATCACCCCCTTCTTCTGCCTTGGGGTATGGACAGACTTTTCTCCACAGGATTGTAATAAATTGCTTTTATGTAATTCTGAATCCATCTAATCTTCTCCCCATCCTGTCCTTCTTCTTCTGTTAGCCAGGTTTCACATACCAGAGCAAGATTTTTTTTTCCTGAAAAAGAGGCTGTCTTTAAGAAGCATTTTATAAATCTATATTCAGTGGTTTTATATGTTGATAAAGGATAAAGCAATATGCATACAATTCCTTCTCAAGCATTTACTTTGAAAGTATGTAAGCTAAAGAACTGGGAGAGCAATAGGTCCTTCTGTTTCTTTACTGGGACCAGCGATTATCGTGCTCCTGTGTAGATCTTGAGATATTCTGATTTCTTGAAAGCAGTCCCAGTTGACTCTGTAGGCATTACCAGTCTCTGCTGGTATGAGGCTCTGGGTAGGCAGTGTGAAGTGTATTGCCGATCCTGTAAAACCAGTGGCTCTCAGACTTCCTGATGCTCTGACCTTTTACTCCATGTCTGCATGTCGTGGAACTGTGGTCAAATTATAAAATTATTTTTGTTGCTATTTTATAACTGTGATTTTGCTACTTTACTGCTGTGAATCTTAATGTAAATATCTGTGCTTTATACTGGTCTTACATGATACCCCGTGGAAGGGTCTTTTGACACCCCCCAAAACTGTCATGACCTACAGGTTGAGAATGCTGCAAACTTTGGTCAAATGGTGGCGTTGGAGAAAATCCCCTGTAAGTACTTGCACTCATCTGCACTCTTACAGCACAACAGACAGGTTAACAAGAGGTAATTTGGAAATTCTCACCTCTTTAAAAACAAAAACTTAAAACTAGAGCTCTCTCCTACCTGTGCGCTATTTGTATTTAGGTGGGGCTACTAATTTCTACCATGGCTCTGTTTGGAACAACCTAATTAGACAATTACTTTTAAAATGGATGTGTGTGTGTGTGTGTGTGTGTGTGTGTGTGTGTGTGTGTGTGTACACGAGATGGGCTGTTAATCTTGACTGTCATTTTGATGGAAATTATTACCATGAAACAAACCTCTGGGAAGGTCTGTCAGGCATTACCTGTAAATTCACTGAAGCAGAAAGACCTTCCCCAAATGACAGGATGAGGGTCCCAGCTCAGAGAGAGAGAGAGAGAGAGAGAGAGAGAGAGAGAGAGAGA
>NC_034610.1:51039189-51052849 GCF_900095145.1 Mus pahari | reverse complement strand
AGACAGACACAGACACAGACACAGAGAGAGAGAGAGAGAGAGAGAGAGAGGCATAGACAGACAGACAGACAGACAAACACAGAGACAGGCATAGACAGACAGAGACAGAGACAGAGACAGGCATAGACAGACAGAGACAGAGAGAGACAGAGACAGACACAGAGACAGACACAGACACAGAGAGAGAGAGAGGCATAGACAGACAGAGAGAGAGGTTAAGGAGACCACCAGGACTCTTTGTTCTCTACTTTCTGTGTGAAGACTGATATGACCGGATGGTCACTTCCTTCCTACTCTTTCTGCCCTGTCTCCTGTTCCATAGAAGTAACTCTCAACTGGTAATCCAAACAAACCCTTTGTCTCCTAAACTGCTTCTAGACAGGCATTTTGTCACAGCAGGTGGCATGGATGGTAAAGAATCAAGTTCTGTAGAGGGAAAGTGAGAAGAGTAGAGCATCCTTAACTATGGACAGCCTGTGCATGTAGACTATGTATTTAAAGGGTGTCTGGCACTTTTCTTTGCCGTAACTCTACACTGGCCACACTGGTAGGCAGAAAAATACAACTTGCATATAAAAGCAATACTCACATTCTTGTGGCCCTCGTAGATAAACACCCTGGTTGTCTTCCAATTAAACTATTCTAAGAGCTAATATGACTCATACAATTGGTTGTCACATACTTTACAGCATCTCCCAGGTGTCACCTGACAGACAGACTCAGTTCTACATAAGCAACCATTTCCCACATAGCTCCAAGTCCATCAAAATGCCAGTGTTCATCTGGATTTGAAATTGTTCAAGTTTCTCTTCTCAACATACTCTTTTTACCCTACTGCCTTATCTAAAATAGAAATAAATAAATAAAAACAAAATAAGTCCCAGGAAAGAAGTCTTTCAAAGGGAAACAGCACGAGAGGAAAAGGCTAGGTTGTTTCTCACATGTGCCCCGCTGAGCTCTCCTCTTCAATATTCATTTGGGATCAACCCCAGTGTTCAAAAACAACTGTGTCCAAAATGGGAAAAGGAGGGGCAGCCAGGGCCAGGGCCAGCCGACTTCAGTAATGGCTCAGTACCCAGCCTTAGCAGGCAGCCTTCTGTTCAGGTTCTGTCAGCTGGACCGCAGGCGTCCCATTACTTCGTAATCGGAGGATTGTTGCTTGTTATTTATTATTTGGCTTGTACCCCCTGAAAAGCTTATAAGGCCTTTATTAGCCCAGTGTGGAACGCGTATTCTGTTTATCCTGAAGTAAATTTAATCTTTTGAAGCAGCCACTACTGAGCAAGTGTCGCAGAACAATGCAGGGAATTTGCTGAGGGCGGAGTCCTGGCGGCAGCACACCCACCTTTTCAAATCACTTTGTTCACAGTTGCACTGTGGGCATTCCGGAAGAAAGAGCCAGTTGCAGCAGTTACTAGGAAACAGGAGTCCTGTGAAATGCTGCTGGCTTTCAGCTCAGTCCTTCAGTCAACTTGCAAGAGCTGGCAACAGAAGCACTACGCATCCATTTTCTTTCCTTTTGTTTTCTTTTTCAATTTCCCTTGACAAACGTCACTGAGTGTTTATAAAATATAACCACTGCTTTACTTAAGATCAAGGGGGGGGGGNGGGGGTGGGAATCAAATCTGAGAGGAATCTCACCTTCTCCACACTGCTCATCGCTTGGAAATAGATGTTGTATCCTTTGCGGGGGGCCAGGGGAGGGTTCCAAAATCCTTTATAGGTCCGGTTGTCACCCACAGTGAAGGGAGCAGGCTCGGGAAGATTCCCAGGGGGAAGTTCTGCAGCAAAGTAATAGGGTGCGCCCCCACTCAGGGCGTTCTGGTATGTAACCGGTACCTGGTAGCATTCCATGGCCCCTGCTTCACGCTTCGTTCGATGTGGGTGTAGCTGCTCCACCACAATTTGATAAGCACTTTGGGGGAAAGAAAGAAATGTTCGCACTTAGTATCTATCTAACATATTAAGATGTTTGGAGAAAGGAACAGGGGCTTCAGAGAGGGCAGGCTTCCCAAGGCATGTAACCAGCATCAAGCCCCTTGCCTATGAAATGGTGTCTCACGAGCTCTGCTGCCCTCAATGCTGAGCTTATCAAAGAACCAAGACAAGTAAGAAAAATCATCTTAAAGTGGTTCACATTTTTCAAAGGCCGAAAACTGGGCCTCTCTAATAAGGACCTGGCATTAACCAGAGTCATAGAATAGATTAAGTTCTTTGTCTTAGATTTTTTTTTTTTTAATAGAAAAAGTTAACATTTTCTCATGAACTTACAACAGGGAAGGCACAGCTCCAAGGCCCAACAGAATGATGGCCTCCAGGAGGCATTGGAAGCTGCTGTCTGCAGTTGTCACAGGCTTGGACACTCGAGGCTCTGACAGGCTTCTCCACCTCCTGACCTCGCCTGCATCTCTACTGCCTCACAGCTATGCAGATCCAAAGCACAAGTGACACGCGACAGGGCGGGCACAGATGGACACAAATCTGTCCCCACAACAGAAATAGACTGGCTCCTTCTTCGGGGCTTGTTAATAATAAAATGTTACAAATTGGAGAGACAGATGGCATTTGGCCTATTAAAACTCCAACCTGAATTGGGAATCTTTTTCTTAAATCCATTAGAACTTTTCCACAACAGCTTTTATGTTGTAAGGTAAATGAAACCCTACATATTTGAAAGAAAGGTTTCTGTGATCATTTATTTGTAAAGTTCTGTAATTCATATGTCAATAATATCCTTCTTTGTGGAAAATGTCTCAAGTGAAAAAAAATCTAGGTAAATATTATCTAAAAGCTTGCCATTACTACTAATATACTTTCCATACTTTGAATGTACAAACAATTAATATATTTTAGAATTGTTGAAATCTGAAGTAAATTCATTGTGGCTTTTAAATTCAGTGTGAATAAGTTGTGGGTGGGGTCTCTATGTAAAATCTTGAGACCTGAGGCAAATTTACTTCATCTAGGCCAGTGGTTTGTGACTCTCACAAGGGTCCTATATCAGACACCCTAAATGTCAGATATTTTTATTATGATTAATAACAGTAGGCAATGTACAGTTATGAAGAAGCAATGGAAATACTTCATGTTTGGGGGGGGCGTGGTTACCACAACACGACAACTGAATTGAAGGGCCAGCACTAGGAAGGCTTCGAACCACTGTTCTAAAATGTGATCTAGGCTTTCTTGAGAGGGGTGACAGCCAGTGTTCAATAGGTCTGTAGTAGGGTACAAGATGCAAGACTGCTTTTTTAAAGGAATTTCAAGAGAGACCAAGAGAGAAAATCAAGTTCGCATCTAGGAGATGGAAAGAAATTCAGGGTTTAAAGCAAAATTCAAATTTAAATATAAGCCATTATACTTACAAGCAAGAGACCCCACAGCCTCAAACAAAAAGATTATATTTAATTTAGAGTTTTACTTTCCTCTTTATACTGAAGTTTCTGTTTGTTTTCCCGTACAAGTACTGCTAACATGTCGAAAGGCTGACGCCTATTTCTTTCTCTTTCGAAAAAGGACATAGATGGTATCAATGGCAGAGCCTGAGGCTTGAGCTGGTCACCAAGGCCGACATCTACCTGCTGTTTCAGACTGTAGACACTACCTCTGCCAAGTCGGGTCACCACGCTTGCAGCAAAGCTGCTGACAAGATGCCTGACCTCCGCCTCATCCAGGGGACAGACATTTGTCCACTGTAGGGCAGTGTAGGAGCTAGCAAGCAGACAGACCCTGTGGGCCCAAAGAAGGAAAGAGCTTAGTTGCCATATGCCATGCTAGGTAGTCCTTGTTTTATTTTGAATTAATTATCCATAATTTTATGTTATACACTTCTATGCCCTGTGTATGCAGCTACACACAAATAGATGTATTACACTCTCCAGAAAAATTTAAGCTTATGCACCTACTCCAACAAACAGTAATGGCGATTATCTATCTTAGCTAAAACATGTAAACTAATCTCCAAAAAAAAAAACCAAAAAACAAAAAAACCCAAGTTCTTAATTATCTCATACATCTCAAAAAAATCTAGTGTGTGCTAACTCTCAATTCATTCCATTATTTTGACATATTTAACATTCCACTTTCATGGTTTTTCCATTTCAATTAAATTCAGGAGCTATGCAACCCAGCCTGGGGCTCTCCAGACTTACGTGGAGCAAAGCAAACTATTACTGGGGGAGAGAAGGGAAGAAAGGCAAGCTCATTCTGCAAGCTCATTCTGCACTTCAGAACCTTGAGCCTGGGTCCATCTAAGATAAAAATCAACATGCCAGACCAAGCTAAAGATTTCACATATTTCATTAAAAGAGAAAGTTTACAGTAGGGGTGACTCTATGAGGTGTATAAAATATGTAAATTTCCCACATTAACATGGGCTTTCATTTTAATGAATTTTTTATTTACTAATAAAGATTACCTACGAAGTAAAGCACACCATTGTTACTACTACTAAAAACCCGAGGCAGAGAGATTGGAGGTCCTATGAAATTTTACACCTGCCTTACATTCTTCCTTCTTGTGTTATGACCAAGTGTCCGGGACCCCGTCCACAGTTCACACGTGAAATCTTTTCAACCATAGGATGTGCTATTTGGAGATGGAGGTCCGTGGGAAGCAATCAGGCTTAGATGAACAGTTTCAGCAAGGGCTGCGTTGACCATCTTGGGTCTCCTAGCCTTTGGAGCAATGAAAACTAAATGTGTGTTTTTGAGGCCCCTCAGATTTTGTAATGAAAGCATAAGGCAGATAATATACATGCTTTTTCTTCAGAAAGCTTGCCTCCAAGAGTATTGTCTAGATTACTATTTGTGCAATGACTGAAATAAGGTGGGGAACATTTATCTCCCTTTCACACACACTCTGACTTATCAAGAGAAGCATCTTCACTTCATTAAACTTATTTCTGGGCCTGGGTATTTTTCAGTCTCAGCAATGCTTATTCCATAAGCTGACACAGGAACTATTTAATTTTATATTCAAGTGTGGTTTCAAATGGGATAATGGACATTAAGCTAGGCATTTGTAAGATGAGCAAATCGCTTTTGTTTTTTTGTTTTTGTTTTTGTTTTTGTTTTTTTTCTGGTGATGTCATTATTTAGAATATGCCCAAATATATTCATTTTTTGGTCTCAGATAAAAAGATCTCTAATCCTTCAAAAGTTCTCAACACGTTTGAGTAATGAAGATTTGCTTACTAGGAATTTGCTTCTGCTCATTGCTTCACTGACTTTACTCAACAACAAAGCAAAGGGCAGTTCCGCATAAGCACAGAGGATTCTGAAGTGAAAAAATACCCCTCCTTCTCAACTTACTGCTGGCTTTTCTGTTTTTGAAATTTCCAGGCTTCTTCTTTGTTGAAATGCTTTGTAATCCTCAAAAGTAGGTAGCCCTCATGTATGTAGTACAATACATGATAATAGGTAGTAATACATAAATATGTTTACTATATCTTTTACTTATTATTTAATATATGCAAGCATATATTATATAATATAATAAGCATATAATATTTCTTTCATATGAAACCAAAATACTGCCATCTTTAAGACTCCTCCACTTTGAACCTGTGCCGCTCACTGGGTTTGTGTCTAAAAGAAAGCAACTCATAAGTGCATTTCTCTGTCACTGTAACTCAGCTTCACACACCTTCTCCCTCCTTACAGTTAAACAAACCTCAAGTTGATTTCATGATTTCTCTTCTATGACATCACTGGAAATACCTTTCTGGAATAATAATAATAATAATAATAATAATAAATGTTGGGTTTATGCCTGTCTGTGGTTTTCCTGACAACAAATTAGAACACTCCAAGGTGTCTTTCCAGGCAACAGCCCTGGCTGAAGTCTGTATCGCACTTTACTGTCATTAACGGAGCCTAACCCTTGGTCAGTTCCCTGAGGCTAAGACCCCTGTGTGTCTTTTTCTCCCTTTCTTAAGCACACCATGAAAGCCTGAGGCTTACCTGTATTGGATTGACTATAACGCAGTGTCTGCATGCAGTGAAAAGTGCTATTGAAGCAAGGAAACACTGCGATGAGAAGTAGCATAGATGCTCAGTCAGAACTCTAAGCAACTGCCGAGAAAGGAGGGTTTCTCTCACTGCTCAGTTTGAGAGAGTGTGGCTCAAACACATATCCCAGTTTTTAAAACTAAAAATGCCACCCCTGGGGCATCAAGTCTCTACAGGATTAGGCATGTCTTCTAGCACGGAGGCCAGACAAGGCAGTCCTCTGCTTCATGTGTGCTGGGCCTCAGCCAAGTCCAGGTGTGCTCTTTGGTTGACGGCTCAGTCTCTGGGGGCTCCCAAGGGTCCAGGTTAGTTGATACTTTGGGTCTTCCTATGGGGCTGCCATCTCCTTCAGTTCCTTCAGTCCTTCCCCTAACTCTTCCAGAGGGGTCCTTGGTTCAGTCCAAGGCTTGGCTGTATCTGCGTCTGTCTCAGTCAGCTGCTGGTAGAGCCTCCAGAGAACAGCTATGCAACCCACCTACAAAAGTTTTGACCCCAAATTGTTCCTGTCTCCACAAAATATAGGAACGAAAATGGAGCAAAGACAGAATGAAAGGCCAACCAGTGACACGCCAAACTTGGTGTCCATCTCATGGGTGAGCACCCATCCCTGATACTGTTATTGATACTATATTGTGCATGTTTTTGTTTCTTAAGGTTTTTAAATTATCAAATAGAATTTAACAAGAGTTAAGTTTAAAACATTAGAGGAGATTGGGACTCTAATAATTCAAAATATTCCATAGTCTTTTAATGGGTTTATTCATTTCTCACTCTTTCCCATTCATTTTTATTGAAAGCTTAAAATATTACTGATTAACTTAAAACTCAATATATGTGTTAGAATCTTCCTTTAAAACCCAGAAATAATTTGTGTTTAAAAATTAAAAGTGAAATTGACTTCCACAATAAAATTTAATTAAACACAGCTAACAGTAAGTTTTAGTTCCGTGGCACAGGACACTGGACAACTTCCCTTTCATTTCAAGGAGCAGAAGTGAATTCTGCTGTTGCTCAGAGAGTATATGACTTACATTGTGACGCGGTCCCTGAGAAGATGCTTCTAAATATGGAGCTAGAATCTAAGTCTGTCCTGAGATCTAACAACAACAATGAAGTTACCAAGATAACCTGTGAGTGTGGCTAGAGGTCTGCGCTGCATAAAGCAGCGGGGCAAGCAAAAAAGCCAAGTAAGCGTCAGTACGTACATCATTTCGTGTTTTCAGAATCTGTCCTTAAAGCTGCAGGAGACAGACACTTGCCTCTAAAGTTTCAGTGTCATGTGAGGGCAGATTTCCAAGGTTCTTCCCCATTGAGACGTGGCTTGTTCTATCCTATTGCCGGCGTTATTCACTCCTAATATACAAAAGCCCGTTCTCCTACGTTTTTCCTTCTCTCTACAGCAGAGTTACCAGGCTACCAAATCACCAAACTCAGAATCCCGGCATTAGCTTACACGAGCCCTGACTCCTCGTAATCTTTCCTCATCTTTCCGCATGCCATTTTGTCTCAGTGTTGCCCTTCATCCTACAAATCAGACTCTATCCTTTAGACTGGGATGAATATTATCCTGAATCCCTGTCTTCAATCTCTTCTGCTCTCACTATTTTCCGATATGCACTATTCATTTGAAGCTGCAAGGACCCCTATGATGAACATGCCATACACATTCAAGGGTTTCCTCATCCTCTTTACAGAGTTAATATAAAGTTAATGTACTTCTGTCCTGATCGATTCCCACCGAGTATAGTCTTCTAGGTCTAAGTCATACTTACTTTGAGGTGGAGGGAATGGCTGGGGAAGTCATAATTATACCACATTCTCTTTAAATCTTGTCATTCATTCATGGATACCATTCATGATGCCGTGGCCTCATTGTCAGAACCCCCAGGATTAGCCTCAGAAAATCTGGGACTAAAGCAGTACCCCAAATCACTTCTTTGTAATCTCTTTGAACACCCACAGTCTTTTCGCAAAGTAAACCTTGGCAGCCTTTTCTTCCCCTCCTTAAAATGTTAGGTCGAACCCTGAATTTTCTCTCTGCTGGCATTGTATTATCAGGGAGTCTCTCATAGTCCACATTGGATGACTATTTCAGATATTCAGATTAACTCCTAGTATGCAAAGATTGCTATGGAATCTGTGAATTTGTGGGAACCATTGTTAATTTAAGTTTTAAAATAAGCGTATGCTATAGTAAATGTACAAGTGCTGAGTAAGGAAGATTTCTTAGTTACTGTAACAGAAAATTTGGAAGGAGAGCTTCACATTATGAAGATCAAGAACAAGAAAGTCCATTTGTTGTAGGTTTGGGACAAATGAACAGCGGAATTTAAGCCAACAAACACGAACAGTATTACAGAAAGGGAAGATAGACCCAATATTCAGGATTGATGACTGAGGACTAGAGGCAAGCTTTCAGGTTTAGCTAGAGGTTCTGAGATCTGATATGCTGCGAAGACACAAAGTAAAACAGCGGTAACGTTTACAGCAGAGGGGGTAACTAAGCCTCAAGAAATTAACGCAGAAAGTAAATACTTTAAAGGAAACTTGAAATGGCATGATGTGATCCAAGAAATGATTTCTAGAAGCAGACCATAGACTCAGTGCTAGGAAAACAGACTACCTCAGAATCGGACCCCAGTGTCTCCCATGCATGGTTGGAAGGAGGGAAGTTGTCAGTGGGAAAGAAGGTACTACTAGACTAAGGGATTCCAACGGCAGGGGAAGCCAAGTCCAAACCCAGCAAATGCCTAACTGCGGTGCTGTCTACTTAAGTGTATGTAGCCCTGCCTGTTGGCTCCACCTGCAGGTGCTCTGTGCAAATGCGGCTAAATAAGGATGGCCTTGGTTGGATTAACCTGTTGGAACTCTTCCCCGTCTTCCCTTTTAGGAACATTCACTTACTAACTTTGGCAAATAAGTTCATAATAACTTATTTCTTATTCTAATAGCCTATTATATAAAGTCGGTTTTCTGTTTGTGCATGCGTTTGTGAGTGTAGCATATATGCAAGTGTACACCCATATATGTGCATGTAGAGGCCAGAAGAGGATGCTGAGTTCCTTCCCTTATTACTCTCCACCTTATTTTTGGATAGGGTCCCTCACTGACCCTGAGGCATGCTATGTCAGCCATGCAGGCTGGCCAAAGAGCTCCTGGGATTGGCCTTTATCTGTACCCCAATTCTGGTACTATAGGCAAATATAGTATTACTTGGCTTTCACAGGGTTTATTGGCCAATTATTCAAACTTACATCCTCTTGTGTGCACAACAGTCTTACCTACTGAATGATGTCTCTAGTCCTTCAACTTGTTTTCTGAGGACTATTCATCTGTACTGTACAATTTGGAGTGCCTAGCCAGTGGGCTCAATTCCAGGAAAGGTCAAATGTATTGCTAACAAATACAATGAAGTACGTTTCCATGCCAGGGAAAGATAAATGACTATTAAGAATTATGTTTGTATAGTTGCTGGTTTAGACCATATGAATTCTTAGTAATTAGAAATCATGCATACGTACAGGCAAGCAGAAGAGAAGAAAGCCATTTAATCAAACCCATAGAAAATACACAGAATTCCTGAGCACTGTCAGTTAGCTCAGGATCTACATGATGGAATGGCCCCTGATACCCTAAAAACCCTGGGAAGAGACACTGTGTTGTGTTATGGTCAGTGTATCTTTGGTTTATAATATTAAGCTGGGTGACAGGCACTTAATAAATGGTCAAAATTTGCAGAAAAATTTTGATTATGTGAACGAAGGGTTATATAACTTATACAGCACAGTCATACAATAATAATGATAATGATAATAATACCTGAAGAAAAAGTTGAATTCACTTAACATTTTTAGAGAGTTCAAATAGTTTTGAGATTTTATTTATTTATTTTTGTTTTGCTGACTTTCTTTTTTGAATGTGTGTCTGTGCAGCACATGTATGCAGTACCCCTGGATGCCAGGGAGAACATCAGATTTCCTGTGACAGGAGTTTTAGATATTTGTGAGTTAACATGTGGGTGCTAGGGGTTGGACCAATTTCCTCTAAAAAGCTGTCAGTGCTCTTTCCACTGAGCCATCTCTCCAGACCAAGGAAAACTTTAAAAGAGAAATACAGCTACCTGGAATCCACTTAAACATCAGGAGCTGATTAAATGCCTATGATCTAAGATTTGTCCCTACTAGGGACATGTGAATGGCCATGAATACATGTTAATAGAGGACACCAAGTCCAGCTGAAGGAGACATTTTCTGCTTCTCTTCATGCCAGCAATCAAAATAATTCAGAGATCAATTCATGATCAGCACTATATACTGACTTTGGATGTTCAAGTAGCTGGTGTTCCAGAGGTATCTGTGTTACAGGCACACTAGCGACCTCTCTTGTTCTGTAATGTGGTGGTGCACTGAATTTTAGATAGATGGGGATTGCAAGTTTTCTTTGTGACTCATGTTCATCAACATATTTTTATTCACGAAAAAATACTGTACAACTCTGATGACAAAAGACATCAGTTTCTTTATGTCAAGGATATTGGTTTTACATACAGAATAGAGACTGATCTGATTTTGAAAGAATTTATAAATAGCACAAAACTCAATCCTGCTGTCAGATGTGTCTTACCTTTATACCTATATGGTTTTCTTATCAATATTGATTAACAAAATGCCCACATAGCTATTGGTTTCAATCAGAATTTTGAAGATTCATCTGTAGTTGTTCAAAATATAAAAAGCTGAAATAACTTTATTAATCTCTAAAAGTGACATGGACAAGTATATTTTTTTTGACATGGATCAGATTTTTTTTTGGAAGGAATAGCAGTAGTAGGTAATAGGAGAGATTTTAATATTAAAAGATAAAGGAACCAGTAAGTTGAACTTTAATATTTATTATGAAATTTCTGATAATTTAAGGACTGAAAGGCCACGGGGGCTCAATCTGCTTTTATTCTTCTGCATTTCTTTCAAAATCGTCACGTGATTTTGGTCTCTCACATGAAATTACTCATGAGAGATACACAGAGTTGGACAAGAGTGACTTCCTCAGGCTATTTGACAAACACCTTCAAGGTAAAGATCCCAATAGAGGAAGTGAAATGAAACAGGATACAGACAGCAATAGTCTTAGATGGGACAGAAACGCCCTTGGGAGTCCCCTCATAATTACAGGTCTATTTGTAATCTTTGTTCAAATGAATAAACAGAAACAAAACAAACAAACAAACAAACAATGCTCTTCGGTGCTAAGCAACCATAGGACGACACTTCTCGCACGGGCTGCTTTTCCTTGCAACCCTTCCCACCCCTTACCTGATAGGAGCCCCTTTGGCTTGTGCAGGCCTCAATAGTACTGTGATGGTGGTGGCAGTTTCATTCAGAGAGGCATCAACTCCTTCATAGTCAGGTAAGCTTGGCGCTGAGAAGAGATCAACGAGGCGAAGCGAAAGTTCAATCGACTCACAGTGACATATTAGAGCTTGCTATGAATAAATGATTTCCCTTAAGGGGAAATCAATTTAATTCCTAATTAACTGCAGTGAACCTTATTTTATGGCACGACACCGAACCTTAACCCTAGCAGAAGAAGCTGGAAAGGGGACGTTGTTGGATTTTAAAAAGCTGTCTGGGGACTTGCACTCACATTCACAAAACTTTGGGTAGATACATTGATTTCAGCTTCTCAAGGTCTTTAACCCAGCAAGGAAGGGGTGGAACTGGAGGAGGAGACTCAGCCCTAGCTGGGGAGTTACACATGAAGGCCTGGGTTGTACACGGCTGCAGGGAGCTATGGGCAACTTGGTGGTTATAGCCATTCATTTTAAATAAGCCCAAGAAAGGTCCAACCTCATCCTTGGACCAGTTTCATATGACCACAAGGGAAACATAATTGTTAGCTCTGGTGAACTAGAAAGAAAATTATAGTTTTCACTTGCCAAGAGCTAGTACATTTATTCACAAATAGTTGAACACACACATTTTCAAAATATTGGATAGTGTTTAATTGTGATCTGAGAATTTGCTAACCTTGAGTGGGAAAGAATTTCAGTTACTTTGCACCATGTAGAAGGATGTTTAAGGGAATGAGACCTATTAAAACATGTAGATTATCAGTTATGCTTGAAAAGTCAAGTGATACTTTTGAAAAATCATCCATTCATTGAATGCTTGCTAAAAGCAAACATATACAACATTGTATGCATTATGATATAGACACGAAGACGTAACACAGATTCTGACATGGAATCAAAATTAAAAGATAAAATTTTGTGAAGCCAAGTAGTATGAATAGACAACATACACTCAGTAAACTCAAATAATCAAAAGATACACGCAGTTAACTTGGCAAGAGCAGTACACTTTTATACAAGTTAATAATTATTTGTTTGCATGAGTGTTTTGCCCGAATGAATGTTTGTGCACCACATGCATGCTTTTGCCTGTAGAAGTCAGGAGACTGTATCAGATCTGCAGAAAATAGAGTTACAAATGGTGATGGGATACCGTCTGGGTTCAGGGAATCCACTGGAAGGCTAGCTAATGATGTTAACCACTGAGCCAGAACTCGAGCTTCTTCCTAAATTAATACTATAAATGCAGAGGGAAAAAACAAATACTAGACTAAAGGGATAGAGAGCTATGCATTATCTTAAAAATTTCAACAACCTCATAGTACTTCAAATCATAGTAACAGGAATTGTATTTTTCTTTTGTTTGTTTATTAGTTTTATTGGATATTTTCTTTATTTACATTTCAAGTGTTATTACCTTTCCTGGTTTCCCCTCCGAAAACACCCTATCCCCTTCCTCCGTCCCCTGCTCACCAATCCACCCACACCTGTTTCCTGTCCCTGGCAATTCTCTATCCATACCTGCTTCCTGTCCCTGGCAATTCCCTATACTGGGGCATAGAGCCTTCACAGGACCAAGGGCCTCTCCTCCCATTGATGACTGACAAGGTCATCCTCTGCTACATGTGCAGCTGGAGCCATGAGTCCCACCATGTGTACTCTTTGGTTGGTGGTTTAGACCCTGGGAGCTCTTGGGCTACTGGTTGGTTCATATTGTTGTTCCTCCTATGGGGCTGCAGACCCCTTCAGCTCCTTAGGTCCTTTCTCTAGTTCCTCCATTGGGAACACTGTGCATAGTCCAATGGCTGACTGAAAGCATCCACCTCTGTATTTGTCAGGCACTGGCAGAGCCTCTCAGGAGACAACTATATCAGTCTCCTGTCCTCCAGCACTTGTTGGTATCCATTATAGTGTCTGGGTTGTGTGACTGTATATGGGATGGATCTCCAGGTGGGGCAGTCTCTGAATGGCCTTTGCTTCAATCTCAGCTCCACACTTTGTCTCTGTAACTCCTCCCAGAGGTATTTTGTTCCCCCTTCTAAGGAGGACCTAAATATCCACACTTTGGTCTTCCTTCTTCTTGACCTTCATGTCGTCTGGGAATTGGGTCTTGGGTATTCTGAGCTTCTGGACTAATATCCACTTATCAGTGAGTGAATACCATGTATGTTCTTTTTGATTGGGTTCTCTCACTCAGGATGATATTTTCTAGTTCCATCCATTTGCTTAACAATTTCATAAATTCATTTTTTAATAGCTGAGTAGTACTCCATTGTGTAAATGGACCACATTTTCTGTA
>NC_034610.1:51025649-51039049 GCF_900095145.1 Mus pahari | reverse complement strand
CTCTTCTCTTCTCTTCTCTTCTCTTCTCTTCTCTTCTCTTCTCTTCTCTTCTCTTCTCTTCTCTTCTCTCTCTCTCTCTCTCTCTCTCTTTCTTTCTTTTTTTATCGAGACAGGGTTTCTTTGTGTAGCCCAGACTGTCCTGGAACTCACTTTGTAGACCAGGCTAGCCTCGAACTCAGAAATCCACCTGCCTCTGCCTCCCGATTGCTGGGATTAAAGGTGAGCTCCATCATGCCCGGCTCCAATTTTCTAAGGAAATGCCAAACTGATTTTCAGAATGATTGCATCAGCTGGCAATCCCACCAGCAATGGAGGAGTGTTCCACTTTTTCCACATCCTCACCAATCATCTGCTGTCACCTGAGTTTTTGATCTTAGCCATTCTGACTGATGTGAGGTTGAAACTCAGGGTTGTTTTGATTTGCATTTCCCTGATGACTAAGGATGTTGCACATTTCTTTAGGTGCGTCTCAACCATTCACTATTCCACAGTTGAGAATTCTTGTTGAGCTCTGTACCCATTTTTTAATAGGGTTATTAGGTTCTCTGGAGTCTAACTTCTTGAAAACTTTGCATATATTGGATATTAGCCCTCTATCGGATGAAGTATTGATAAAGATCTTTTCCCAATCTGTTGGTTGCTGTTTTTTTCCTATTGACAGTATTGTTTGCCTTACAGAAGCTTTGCAATTTTATGAGGTCCCATTTGTCAATTCTTGATCTTAAGCTATTGGTGTTCTGTCCAGGAAAATTTCCCCTGTGCCCATGTGCTCAAGGTTCTTCCCCACTTTCTTTTCTATTAGTTTCAGTGTATCTGGTTTTATGTGGAGGTCCTTGATCCACTTGAACTTGAGCTTTGTACAAGGAGATAAGGATGGGTCCATTTGCATTCTTCTACATGCTAATGGACAGACAGTTGAACCAGTACCATTTGTTGAAAATGCTGTCTTTATTCCATTGGATGGTTTTGGCTCCTTTGTCAAAGATCAAGTGAACATAGGTGTGTGGGTTCATTTCTGGGTCTTCAATTCTATTCTATTGCTCTACCTGCCTGTCTCTGTACCAATATCAGGCCGTTTTTATCACAATTGCTCTGTAGTACAGCTTGAGGTCATGCATGGTGATTCCACCAGAACTTCTTTTATTATTGAGAATAGTTTTTGCTATCCTAGGTTTTTTGTTATTCCAGATGAATTTGCAAATTGTTCCTTCTTTCTCTTTGAACAATTGAGTTGGAATTTTGATGGGGATTTCATTGAATCTGTAGACTGCCTTTGGCAAGATGGACATTTTTACTGTATTAATCCTGCCAATCCATGAGCATGGGAGATTTTTCTATCTTCTGAGATCTTTTTCGATTTCTTTCTTCAGAGACTTGAAGTTCTTGTCATGTTGATCTTTCACTTGCTTAGTTAGAGTCACACCAAGGTATTTTATGTTTATTTGTGACTAATGTGAAGGGTGATGTTTCCCTAATTTCTTTCTCAGCCTGTTTATCCTTTGAGTAGAAGAAGGCCACTGATTTGTTTGAGTTACTTTTGTATCCAGCTACTTTGCTGAAGTTGTTTATCAGAAGTTCTCTGGGGGAATTTTTGGGGTTACTTATATATACTATCATTTTATCTGCAAATAGTAATATTTGCCGTCTTCCTTTCTAATTTGCATCTCTTTGACCTCCTTTTGTTGTCTAATTGCTCTGGGTAGGACTTCAAGTACTATGTTGAATAGATAGGAGAGAGTGGGCAGCCTTGTCTAGTCCCTGATTTTAGTGGGGTTGCTTCAAGTGTCTCTCCATTTAGTTTGATGTTGGCTACTGGTTTGCTGTGTATTACTTTTACTATGTTTAGGTATGGGCCTTGAGTTCCCGAACTTGCCAAGACTTTTATTATGAAGAGGCGTTAGATTTTGTCAAATGTTTTTTCAGAATATATTGAAATGATCATATGGGTTTTTGCTTTGAATTTGTTTCTATAGTGGATTACATTGATGGATTTCTGTATATTGAACCATCCTTCCACCCCTGGGATGAGGCCTACTTGATCATGATGATTTTTTTGATGTGTTCTTGTATTTGGTTTGTGAGAGTTTTATGGAGTATTTTTGCATCGCTATTCATAAGGGAAATTGTTCTGAAGGTCTCCTTTTTTTTTTTTTTTTTTTTGTTGGGTCTTTGTGTGGTTTAGGTATCAGAGTAATTGTGTCTTCATAGAAGGAGTTGGGTAGAATTCCTCCTGTTTTTATTTTATAGAACAATTTAAGGAGTATTGGCAATAGATTTTCTTTGAAGGTCCGATAGAAGCCTGTACTAAACCCATCTGGTCCTGTTTTTTTTTTTTTTTTTTTGTTTTTGTTTGTTTGTTTTTTGTTTTTTTTGTTTTTTGTTTTTTTGGTTGGGAGACTATTGATGACTGTTTCTCTTTCTTTAGGGGATATGGGAGTGTTTAGATCATTTATCTGATCCTGATTTAACTTTGGTACCTGGTATCTGTCTAAAAAATTGTCCATTTTATCCAGATTTTCCAGTTTTATTGAGTATAGATTATTGTAGTAGTATTTGATGATTTTTTGGATTTCTTCAGTTTTTGTTGTTGTATCTCCCTTTTCATTTCTGATTTTGTTAATTTGTGTACTGTCTCTGTGCCCTTTGCTTAGTCTCGCCAAGGGTTTATATCTCTTGTTGATTTCCTCAAAGAACCACCAGCTTGTGGTTTTGTTGATTCTTTGTATGGTTCTTTTTGTTTCCACTTGGTTGATTTCAGCCGTTTGATTCTTTCCTGCTGTCATCTACTCCTCTTGGGTGTGTTTGCTTCTTTCTGTTCTAGAGCTTTTAGGTGTGCTGTCAAGCTGCTAGTATAAGCTCTCTCTACTTTTTTTTTTTTTTTTTTTTGAAGCCATTCAGAACTATGAGTTTTCCTCTTAGCACTGCTTTCATTGTGTCCCATAAGTTTTGGTATTTTGTGCCTTCATTTTCATTAAATTCTAAAAAGTCCTTAAATTTTTAAATTTATTTTTGACCAAGTTATCATTGAGCAGAGCATTGCTCAACTTCCACGAGTATGTGGAATTTCTGTTGTTTTTCTTGCTATTGAAGATCAGTCTTTATCCGTAGTGATATGATAGAATGCATGGGATTATTTCAATTTTCTTATATCTGTTGAGGTCTGATTTGTGACCGATCATATGGTCAGTTTTGGATACGGTACCATGAGGTGCAGAGAAAAATGTATATTCTTTTGTTTTAGGATGAAATGTTCTATAGATATTTTTAAAATCCATTTGGTCCAATACTTCTGTTAGTTTCATTGTGACTCTGTTTAGTTTGTATTTCTCTGATCTGTCCATTGATAAGAGTGAGGTGTTGAAGTCTCCTACTATTATTGTGTGAGGTACAATGTGTGCTTTGAGCTTTAGTAAAGTTTTTTTTTTTTTTTTTTTTTTTTTTGTAAATGCATGTATGTGACCTTGCATTTGGAGCATAGATGTTCAGAATTGAGAATTCTTCTAGGTAGATTTTTCCTTTGATGAATATGAAGTGTCATTCCTTACACTTTTTGATGTCTTTTGGTTGAAAATAGATTTTATCTGATATTATAATGGCTACTCTAGCTTGTTTCTTTGAACCATTTGCTTGGAAAATTGTTTTCCAGCCCTCTTCTCTGAGGTAGTATTTGTCTTTGACACTGAGGTGCGTGTACTGTATACAGCAAAATGTTGGGTCCTTTTTATGTATCCAGTCTGTTAGTCTATGTCTTTTTACTGGGGAATTGAGTCCATTGATGTGTTCAATGCTTTCTGTTTTATAAGCTTATACAAATGTTACAGCAATTTCTATAGAAAAATCAACAGTTGCTAATCCTATAAGACAGGAAATTTGTCATGATATTACCATGTCTTATTTTGTAATAAAGAAACTAATAAATATTTTGAATTGATGACATCCTTTAGGAAATAAAATGACAGTTTAGTATGTTATAATTACTTAATACAATGGATATTTTAAAACATCAGTTTTACTAGAATATTAATATGAATCAAATCATATGCAAATGAAATATTGGAATTAATTTTATTCATGACATAAAGTTTTAAAATTTCAATTCTATTCTATACATTTCCAAATAAAGCTTAAAATGGTTCAAAAATATATAATGTTAGCTGGGAGGGGCTGTTGTCATACTTTGTATAATTAGTGTAAAGATAAAGAGAATTCACAAAATAAAAATGTTCTCAGGTTTCATTTCCAAAACCCCCTTTTAAACACATAGCACACAATTTTTTTTGCAATCTTAACATGACAAAATATTTTATTAACTAGAATACATTAAGGATGCATGGTAGTGTGGATGTGCAGCAAGAAAATAACCAGGTTTAACTAGTGATCTTACTGAACAAGAACTAGAATCTATAAACAATCTAGTCCAATGAAATGATAAAACTGAATGTAATAGAAATTAAAATGTAGTCACTGTGTTACTTATGAATTCAAGAATCTCTTGCATGCTCCTATTCTGAAAATTGGATGCATTTGTGAGACACTTTGCATGAACATGAGAGTTTCATTTGTTTACAAGTATCAGAAGGTTGGGAAAAATGGGACAGAGACAAGGTATCAGATATTCTAATACCCGGGTAAAAGACATCTGCTGCTCATTAGATGATATCCATCGATCTACAGCAGGCAACTGATACTCAAAGGAACAATAAAAGGTCTCTCATAGGTTATGAACTTGGAGAGATTTTAAGGAAAGAAATACTGTAACTTTTTAAGACTACTGTCATTTTTTTGTGACTGTCTGCAAGCTGTTTGGATTGCAACATTGAACCAATAATGATTTGTTCTCGAATGTCTGAGTAAAGTGCCCGTCACTTCAGGTGTTAAGAGTAAAGGCTTACTGAGCTACACAAGAACGCAGTATCTAACTGAATGTCTAGAATATGTTACGGCACACCAGGAGCATGAGCCTTCCAGCTTCTACATTAGTTATTTGCTTACCTGAGATATTTGTGGTCACATTGATGGCTGTGGCTGGTCCAAAGCCTTTGACAGTGCTAGCTCTTATGAAAAACTGGTAGGTGGTTCCAGGGTGAAGATGCATAAATACATGGTGTGTACTGTTCCATAAATTTGATACAGTCTGCGGAGGCCCAGCCACTGGAACAGCAGGGTCAAATGATCTTATGCTGCTATAGCTCACCTGTTGTGGAAAATATATTTCCCATTACATATCAACTGAAGGCATAGTAAACCCTTTTTAAATACCATAGTATGTAAGAGTTTTAGGCCATCATTTCTTCCTATTTCTTCTCCTTTTATTTTAATGTTATTTCTGGCATCGCTCATTTACTATCTATCTATCTATCTATCTATCTATCTATCTATCTATCTATCTATTATCAATCTATGAATCAATCTTTCTGTTATCTATCAATCTATCATCTATCCATCTATTTCTATCTTCTATCATCTCTCTTTATGTATCTGATATGAACATCATCTACCAATCTATCATCTATTACCCATCAGTGTCATTAATTATCACTTATCATGCAACTACTAATATAAATCGCTCTTTGTCTAATTTGTCAAATACTTAAATGTTTAAAAAAAAAATCTACCAGTAAATGGATATACTTAAATATGCACGCTACATACAAAATTTCTTGTACATAGTTTAATGTGCACGAAAACAAGAAAATCTCCATCAAAAGTATGACATTCTTCTTTTTCCGCCTAAGGGGAACATAGGAAGTTCTAGCAATACTTAGTAACACAGGCTAGTAATCTGTACGACTTGGGAGAGGGATGCAAGTTCAAGAACAGTGACTTTATGGCCATTTGTACTAACTTAGTAAGACGGTTTCTCAAAATAACAAAACAAAACAAATTATATAGAAAACTAGCACTCAAACACATTAACCGTCAAAACATTCTTATCCCTAAAATTCATTCTGAGGCACTAGAAACACAAATGTTTATGCTATAACCAGCACTGACTATACAGCAGAAAACCTCACAACTGTGCAATTAAAAATATCCATTTGAAAGTGATGAGGAAAGGTGTGAAATTCTATTTCAATAAAAACATTTAAAAATTCATCATTCTCCTCTGCATCTTATATTTGAAAATATGGTGATTTATATTCAAAGGTACAATGAAATTCTGAAATAGGTTTTTAATCTGTTTTCCTTTTGGGGGACCATTAATTACTTACTATGAAAAACTGGCATTCAATGGCCTTTCCTTAAGCACAGTGTGATAATGGTTTCTTAATTTTAGGAATGCAGACTTAGCAGTTTTATGTGTAATTATTCATTATAAACATTAATTGAGTTTGACAAGGACATAGTCTCGTTATGCACATACATAGACACAAAAACTAGGCTATATTCCAAGATTTTGAAATTCCATATACTGTATAGTTATTAATTTTCAAATCAAATAATTTATGAATCAAGACAAAGGAGAGCTAATGGTGTTTTTTTTTTTTCATTTTTAAATATTTACTTATTTACCTATTTACATCTTTATTTTATGTGTGTGTGTGTGTGTGTGTGTGTGTGTGTGTGTGCTCACATCACAGTGTATATTGAGATCAGAGAACCGCTTTTAGGAGTCAGTTATTTTCTAATACAATGTAGGGTTAAGGGGGTCTCTCTATTTTTACTTAGTGGGTTTCAACACTGCAAACAGTGTCTGTATACTGGATCTATACCTGGACCCCCCCCTGCTCCCCCCCTGTGGTATTGGACATTGAATTAAGAGCTTTGTCCATGCTAGGACTGTTCTACTACTGTGTAATATCTCTTCACCTCTTCTTAAGTTTTATTATGTATGTTTTTCTGTCTGGGCTACTATAGAAGCTTTGAGAACCTTAGATCGTGACTGTAACACTTTGCCTTTGGAACCCACCAGTAGAACCTCTTAGGGTGGGCTTTCTGGGCTATAGAGACAGCGCAGTATGTAAAGTGGCTGCCATGCAAAACTGAAGACTGGAGTTCTTATGTCCTAAGCTCCACACGATGGGGATGGGTCCAGCACAGGAGCTCGCATACCTCATACTGAGTGATGATCCCATTTGGTTCCAGTGGCTCTTTCCAGTTCAGAAAGATCTTGTTCTCAAAGGATGTTCCTTGGAGGGATTTGACAGGTACAGGCCCAGGCACTAGAAATTCAAGCATTGGTGATAAGAACATGCACAAGCAATGTCGAAAACTCGTCGTATAAACAAGATAAACACAATTTAAAGGAGACAGCATCAGGTGAAAATGTGTCTTTAAAAATAATATCGGAATTTTCAACTGAGGAATACCGAATGGCTGAGAAGCACCTGAAAAAAATGTTCGACTTCCTTAATCATCAGGGAAGTGCAAATCAAAACAACCTCGAGATTCCACCTCACACCAGTCAGAATGGCTAAGATCAAAAATTCAGGTGACAGCAGATGCTGGTGAGGATGTGGAGAAAGAGGAACACTCCTCCATTGCTGGTGGGATTGCAAGCTGGTACAACCACTCTGGAAATCAGTTTGGCGGTTCCTCAGAAAATTGGACATAGAACTTCCGGAAGATCCAGCAATACCTCTCCTGGGCATATACCCAGATGTTCCAACTTGTAATAGGGACACATGGCTCCACTACTTATAATAGCCAGAAGCTGGAAAGATCCCAGATGTCCTTCAACAGAAGAATGGATACAGAAAATGTGCTACATTTACACAATGGAGTACTACTCAGCTATTAAAAACAATGAATTTATGAAATTCTTAAGCAAACGGATGTATCTGGAGGATATCATCCTGAGTGAGGTAACCCAATCACAAACGAACACACATGATATGCACTCACTGATAAGTGAATATTAGCCCAGAAACTTAGAATACCCAAGATACAATTTGCAAAACACATGAAACTCAAGAAGAAGGAAGACCAAAGTGTGGATACTTTGTTCTTTCTTAGAATGGAGAACAAAAGACCCATGGAAGGAGTTACACAGACAAAGTTCAGAGCTGAGAATGAAGGAATGACCATCCAGAGACTGCCCCACTTGGGGATCCACACCATAAACAACCACCAAACCCAATCACTATGTAGATGCCAACAAGAGCCTGCTGACAGGTTCCTGATATAGTTGTCTCCTGTGAGGCTCTGCCAGTGCCCCGCAAATACAGAAGTGGATGCTCACAGTCATCCATTGGATGGAGCACAAGGTTCCCAATGAAGGAGCCAGAGAAATACCCAGGGAGCTGAAGGGTACTGAAGCCTCATAGGAGGAACAACATGAACTAACCAGTACCCCTGGAGATCCTTGGAACTATACCACCAATCAAAGAAAACATATGGTAGAACTTGTGGCTCTAGCTATATATGTAGCAGAGGATAGCCTAGTCGGTCATCAATGGGAGGAGAGGCCCTTGTTCCTGTGAAGGCTCTATGCCTCAGTATAGGGGAATGCCACAACCAGGAATGGGAGTGGGTGGTTTGGGGAGCAGGGGGAGGTGAGAGGGGATAGGGGATTTTGAGAGGGAAAACTAGGAAAGGGGATAACATTTGAAATGTAAATAAAGAAAATATCTAACAAAAAACAAATACATCTTTAAAAAAAAAAATCAGTACATTAGCAGTATTCAGATTTGACTCCAGAACAGACATGCACCGAAAGTCAGGCTGCAAGTTTCTCAAGCAAGAAATGTAGAAATAAATGTAAAGTTATTTTTATTCCACTGAATGTTCAATCACCTTGGAGGGTTACATAGTCATGTACTCTGGTTTTCTCTGTTGTATACCTCCAATAACATGAGCTTCTTATTTGTAATTTGCTTTGAGAACAGAGATGCATCTCCTTGAAAGATTTTTTGAAGATTATGATAATCCCCTAAAGAGGTTCCATCAACAAAGTTCATAAAACAATGAATTATAATCATAATTAGTGCTCCTTAGACTCAAAAGCCAAATTGCATGGCACTGACTTGAAATGCCCATTAAAAACCATCCTGACTTTTGCAGCTATACTTATTAAATTTTCTATAATTAAAAAGATAACATTGATTATTATAATTTTTAAAAAGATGTTAAAGATGAGTATGCTAAATTATAATTGCTTTATGCTTCTAAGTGAAGCTTACTTTTTTGTCAGCTAAGAAAGAGGCTTATTAAGAGCAAGCTGGCTTAAGATTCAAGTATCTCTCGATTTGTATGCTTTAGCCCTTTGTCAGAGCTGAAGAAGGGACTTGGGGCTTGTCCGCACAAGTCAGTACACTACCACTGAGCTGTCTCAGATGCTTTTTTGTAGTCTTTGTTTCCTTTTTATTTGTTGTTGTTGCTGTTTATTTTTGGCAGGGTCTAATGCATACATTGCCTTTGGGCTCTATGTCACTAAGGATGACCTGAACCTACCTATGATTGTTCACCTCTTCCTCCAGAATGATGAGCTCACAAGGATGTGCCACCGTGCTCTATTTGATGCCATTGCCGTGTTGGAGATTTAATTCAGAGCGTCATGCATGTTAGGCAAGAATTATAAAACTGTCCATTCTCTATTTGTGAAAGCCTTATAATTTGTAGAATCTCAAGTTAGTAATTAGTGATGTATCAGTTATTGTTGACAAGCTACATGATAGTTCTGCTATTATGTATTTTCCTTTTCTATATTTTACTTTCAAACCTCAGTATTTACTCACGCGATCCAGATTCTTCTTCCAATGATGCTTTAATACATATCATCCCACAAACTTGGCTTGAAAATTCCCTTTTGAAAATATCAACCTTGTATTAGGCAAGTATGGTTTTTAATTAATATTTTCCTCAAATCCAATGTTTCAGTGAACTTCACACATGACATTATCTAGAAATGCCATTTCAAAGTACAGAGCAATTTCATGAGGATTGAAATAAATTAAAAATCACTGGATCAAAGGAAATGTATTTCTTCATGGCTAGCAGCAGCAAGAAATTCTGAATGATCTGTCACCAGCCTAAGATTTATTTCATTCTACAAGGAGACTATGAATGATGTTTTGACCTCTGGGGCAGGCAACATGAGGTGGCACATAAAAGAAAGAAATCCATTGGAACCATAAAGCATGCTAGCCCTGAACTGTGGTCATGTTCACGACCCTATCAGCATCCCTTACCCCCCTTGATGCTGTCAGTATAGGCTACTTTGCCCATGATGGCAGAGATCCTGATAAACATTCTGTGCGATTTCTGGCAATGCCAAGGCTGCCAGGGACACTGGTTTGTTGTGCAAGGAGATATATGTATATCTGTTGGATCTGTTTGATCACAATCAGGGGAATGCACCTCTTCCCATATTTGTCAGGGCGCTTGGCAGATATGGAAAGAAAGAGTAAAAACAACAAAAAGGGAAGAAGCTGCTATTAAAGTTTCTGTGTCTACAGCCCACAATTTGGCCTATACATCACATGAAACAGAATGAAGATATTTCAAATTGTTCTTATCTAGGGGTGGTTTAAACTATTTGCATAATTTTGCATTGAAAGATGGATGGACATACAAACTTGCTTCCCTACAACATTGATACGGTCATTCCCTCCCTCTGCATGTTCTACTTTGCCACCATTCTACTTGAAGTAGGTTTTCTTTTCAAGATGTAAAATGGGAGAGAATAGCAAGCCCAAGGTACGCTGTACGAGTGATCGTGACTTGGATGAATAAATACTCCAAAATATCTATCTATCTATCTATCTATCTATCTATCTATCTATCTATCTATCTATCTATCTATCTATCTATCTAGTGAGGATGAGGTATGGACACAGACCAGCTACAGTCATTTATTGTCTACATCTGAGGAGGGATGATGTCTATACACACACAGACAAGGTCTCAATCCAGTTACAGTTTGTCTAAATACAGCATGAAGCTCACAGAGCCGCTTCATGCCCAGCTCCAGTGCCTGGGTTGCCACTTCATGTTTCCACCACAGCAGTTTTGAACATTACAGGGTGCTGACTTTTGTTCCTGTACTAGTGATTTATCTGTGAGCTGTTGCAGCTAATTTTGTTTGGAGCATAAGGAAGTCCTTCAAATATAACTTCAAAAAAAAAAAAAAAAAAAAAGGAAAAGGAAAATGAAATAGGTGCGGAGAAAGATTATATGAAATAAGCATCATGGCTTCTAAAATGTAATGAATGTACATTTTAAAATAGCTTTGTAGCCTTAAAAAATGTCCCCAAACCAGGCTTTTCTGCTGAGCTAACTTCATAATATTGATTTTCATGAATGCTAAGATGAAAAATGAAAACAGAACCTTATCCAAAAAATTTTGCCCATGCATTAAAAAAGCACGTGTAATAAATTAAGTATAAATTTTACCCTAAGGTTCTAATGAGAAATGGGTCTAGCTTTGGGACCTTGATTTATGGAGGTCCCCAGAATTCTTTTCACATAATTATATCTTTTTATTAGATGGTTGACAATTTATTTTTTTCTCTGTATTTGGAGCAGCAATAATTTAGTAAGACTGACTTAATCAGATCATCATAATTCACTGATCTCTGCAAGAATCAGTATGATTTGGTTGTTCTTCCTTACCACTGAATATTGAGTTATATCCATTATTCTGTGATGAAACTCAAACTCACATGAGCAGTCGTGGAGAATGAGTTACTCACAAATACATCATGAAAGTTTCTATATCAGTCATTAAGTATTACTTATACAGTAGAAAACAAACAAGCAAAAGGAAAAAGCCTACCACATGAGATACAACCAGAGGGATCATGCACTAGTCACACTGTAGAACTCTAATGTTCGCTTTCACATAACCGAAGTCAACATAGCAAACTACACTGAAGTTTAGGAAAACGGAAGCGTCTACAAAAGGTTCTCAACACAGAGGTTAAAATAAAAGTAGACCTGAAAATAGTACTGAAATTATACAGAGAAATCATGTTATTCCTCATTTATAAACTGATTCCAGACAATATGAGCATTATCGTTGTGAATTTGTATGGGTTAGGGCAAAATTCCAGAGCAATTCATTACCTGCATATTAACATAGACATCTGTGTAACCAAATGCAGTTTAAAAAAAAAATAATGTAATTAAGAAAATTACAAAAACCGGACTGCCTTCTTTTGTGTGTAGGAAAGAAAATTAAGATGGTAAAGTGTATCAAGGGATAAAAATCAAGAGAAATTGCACTGTTAAAAGGTAAGTGGATAAAAACAAGTGACAGTATAAAACCCATGCAGCTTAATCTAAATGATATCAATTAAGACATCCTGGCTTTAAATGCTAACACCAAGCAATAAAACATGTGGCTATGCTCTTAATACTAAAACCATGGGTTATAAAATGCCTAGTATGACACAGCCCCCGAAATCTCCAAAGCACATCAGAAGGAAGCACATCACTGTGATCCCTCAGGACAGCTGTAGCTCTTCTTACACATCTGGTTCTTTTAGTGACCTATGAGCTCATTACCCCACCTCTTCCTCTCCGCACAGGTAGTGTTAGGTGTGTGGGAGGGTATTTCAAGACATGAAACAATGTAATACTTGAGATGACCGCCTTGATTAACTCAAGCACTCATCCTAAGTCTCAGAGTTTTGACTCTGAAGGTTTTGTAACACGAGACTGACTTCAGAAACTGTGTTGCTGCAGTCCGAGTAAACCATATCCAAGGCTCTTGCTTCTCTAAAGACAAAGCGACAGGATGCACCAGAGTCACTTCCACTTTCCAGAGAAGACTTGAAAGGACTGTTTCTAGAAACTACAGCTTACAGACCTATTTTATGATAGCCACCTCAATCCTACCTGCTAGGTACCAAAAGATAGATACATAGTGACCCATTGAATACATGAAGGGAGGTGGGGGAGGTGTCTGGCTATAAAATAGATCTTTTGTTTTTTTTTTTTTTAGATCTTTTGTTCTGAAACTCCTATCAGACTGTTCAAGGACAAAGTAAGAGAGAACGTAAGCAGAGAAACCTCCAGACTTGACTTCTTCACGCAAGCACAGGACTAGGAAGCTGGGAGAAGCTATTGGCTATAGAAGAGGTGGGTCCCTGGTAATCTGTGCTTCAGATCATTATATAATAGCTTTCATCCAACACAGATTCATTTGTAAAAGAAAATTCATAAAAACTATCACTTAAAATATTTGTTAGTAAAATAAGGAACTCTATTTATAGCCTTGTTAATGATTTACCATACCATTAGGAAAAAGACATACATATTATAATGTTAATATAAATATACATTACTATTACCTAATTTTTGTGAATATAATTTCTTAGATTGTAATAAGATCTATAAAAGTGATGGCCTATTATTTTCTTAGGAAAATAACTAAAAAATTTGATTACAAAAATGTCCTGTACTTTTGTGTTTCCTCTCTCTCTCTCTCTCTCTCTCTCTCTCTCTCTCTCTCTCTC